>NC_042999.1:114998343-115030843 GCF_006345805.1 Octopus sinensis
AACAGCATTATATACACTTGTGAGTGTTTGTTGTGTATGTATGTATGATTATTCTTTGAGTTTAATTTAAGTTCTTGAGAGATTTCAAGCCGGTCGCTAACAAATCAACAAGCCTTTTGAGTTAGGAGAGTTCCTGGTGTTTGTGAATATGTGGTTGAGTTGGTGTGTTGGTTGAACTCTCAATGCATCTATTCACATAAGAATCTCACAAGATGAATACTACACAGCACCAGGTCCTTCTATCTCAATATTATATAACTATGAAACCGGTGAGTAAATGTAAATAAATCTTTGTAAGAAGACACCAAGTGCATTTTAAACTTTTCTCTTCTTAATATATGTGAGTGTGTGTATAAGCGTCCGAGAACGTGTGTGTGTGTGTGTGTGTGTGTGGTGTGTGTGTGTGTGTGGTGTGTGTGTTTGTGTATTATATGCTTAGATTATGTTATATAAATTCATATATGCATAAATATGTTATATATACATTATAGATATATGTACAATTATATATATATATATACATTATATATAACATATGTGCGTATATGTGAATGTGTATATGTTTTATATAGAGATACATGCATACACACATTTACATACATACGTACTTACATACATACATACACACACACACACACACACACACACACACACACACACACACACACACACATGCACACACAGACTATATTTTGATAAGGTCGAACTACCTAGTAGTAAAATATAGATATATGACACTTGAGAAGCCAGTGGTTTTCTCGGTGCTGTTTATAAACTCTTATATGTTAATCTTTTCGAGGTTATCTCTTTCTGGACGTAATCAGTTCTTTAATTGACTGCAGCACCCTTGCGAAAAGAAACTTCGTCATAAATATCGAGAATACAGTCTAAGATTTCGTCAATATTCCAAAACTTCCACGTTACACACCCAGCCTATCTTCGTTAATCCTTTTTGTGGCGATAAATTGCTTTATTTGCGGGCAATCATAAAACCAGATACGATTCAGTCGTAAAACGGTGACATTGTTCTGTTCAAAGGTCAAGAATGGTCAATGGACAGCTAACTTTGTGCAAGACGATATTTGCCTATAAATTAATTTCTTCTAAACACTGTCGCCTCGCTGAAACCGTCCGTTGTCAGAGAGCCGTCTATTCGACTGACTTCTATTTCGTTTATTAATCAAATTTCTGCTATATATCTGCAATATATGAAGATTGAATTAATTTACTTTTATTTATTTTTACGACTATAATATTCATTTCAATGATATTAAGTAAGTTAATGTAGTAAGCCTTTGTTATTTCGTTGTTGATGTTGTTGTTTTTCTTGCTTAGCTCTATGTAAGCCCTGATTGAACAGACATGATCAAAGGCATTCATTCATATCATGACCATGCAGTCATTTATCTAGGACTGCATTACCCAGTGGGCTTCCCTTTTGAAATAGTAGGACACTTGAATTGAGAGAGATTTAGCTGTTATTTCTAGTAGGAAAACAGAGCATGTAAACACTTCTAAAACTCTTTAGTTTCTAATGATAATCAACCGACGAACGCACGTCGCAATGCCATTCCGATTTTCGACAACAGCTTATTCGCTTCACTTTGCTTTTTGCTGCTAATGCGCTAATAAATCCGAGACGTCGGGACTTCGGTTTGCGTCGACAAAGTGGAATCCAAAAATACAAAATTGGTTACATTCTGAAAAAGAGAAAAGTACAGATTTAGAATACTGCGTCCCAGTAAAAACAAAGAAAGAAGTTTCGGAAGGTTCGATACAAATTAGAAGGCAATCCTACCAACCTCAACGTCACCCTGGCTGGACATCTTGTCTAGATCTATAAAACTCGGTCGACTTATTTGTCAACAAGTGTATCTACAGTTATAAAAATTAATCGGCACAGGATTTAAGCTCTTTATCAAAAATCGTTACTCACAAGAAATTTTGCTAAGAGATTACATCATCATCAAAATGGTCGATATGAGCGGCACTGTGTTTTGTTTTCTTTTTCTGTAGTCCTCTACAGTAAAAGTGCCCAACATTCTCTTCAGCGAACTACCTGTGGGCTTTACAAACCGCAATCGGAAACAAGTTTCTACCATCGCACACGAATTCATCTTTTCTAACTCGTTCTAACTCGCTTCTCCTCATCGTCACTAACCTCATCATAAGCACATCTCTCACCTTCAAGATATATTTTCTCTTCAAAACCTACAAAACCGACGATCCCAGCCACCCTGTTATTTCCACCGAACTCCTCTTGGGGGAACCTCAAAAAACAAAGACCACACGTCTGCGCCTTACTAACGCATTAAGAATACCAACCAGGTATTTTTTATCCAGGGATATATAATATATACATTATATATTTATATTCACCATTTAATTCAAATCACTCTAAACAATTCTCCCATACAGCAACGGTTCATCAGCCCTTAAGCAATTCCTCGACCATTACCCTTACTCGTACCTTATACTATTACCCTCCTCCTCTTCCTTAACGAAACTCGTCCTCAAACTCAATTACTTTCCTTTCTCTGAGGAGTTTCATAACAGTTCGACAGGGCTGCTATGAGTAATATGATGGGCCCAGAGCGTTTTTTTAGGCCACATTGAGTCACAGATCTTTTTGCTCAGTCCACTAGGCTCATCCCTAAACTGAACTATCACTATATTGATTATTGGAATGGCACCAGACAGTAATCCGTTACATCACCTTTTATCTACTTCAGATCACTCTTCTCTAGAATTCACCGTATCTGATACCGCCTCAACTTCCTAGCAAAGTCTGCCACTACCTACAACATCCATCCATCCGACCAATCCCGTCCGGTACAATTCCACTGATACCTGCTCTCTTCTCCACTATTCCTTCTGTTTCTTCCAGGCACACCCATTCTATTCACCCATTCAATTTCTCTGATTTCACTGGTTATACAGCAATGATTTGCACTCCAACTCAAGAAATGCGTTACTTCTTCAATAGAGGGTATTTTTAATTAGTTGTGCATCTTGCACTGAACTTCTACTACTATTTTATCCTACATAGGCACAGCTACATACTGATTATCACTGTCCTTCGCCTTCTATCCAGCCATCACATCATTAAAACACACACTCATCCACAACTTCCATTTTCTATTTTCTGATCCATCCTACACCAACTCATCTCCCCTTCAGTAGAGATAAGCATCGCTGCAAACCTTTTAAATAAAAACTCCTTGTCTCCCAACTACTTCTTATTAGGTACTTTCAAACGCACTGGTCGCATGCTCTACATTAGCTCTTATATATGCTTGCTTGCTTCATGCTCTTGCTTGATGGGGCTGGGGTCATCCCAGGTTTGTAGTCCCAGAGACGTCATGATGCATCGAGCCGACCAGGTCCACTAATGTTCACTATCGCTGGTGGTCATGTGCCAACCCCTCTGCATTCTCCAAGGTGACGTCGAGCCTCTGGAGATCTTCCCTAATCACAGCCCACTATCTGGTACGGATCCTGCCACGAGGCCTCTTCCAACGTGCAGCTTCTGCGTCGAATGAGAGTAAAGCCCTTGTAGGATAATCTAGCGGAAGACAGAGGACATATCCGTACCAGCGCATACAATGGATAGCTATAAGATAGGAGATTGCGGGCTGGTGCGTGCTCGCATGCAGTACCTATAAATGCAACATCACAAATACTCCCCAATCCTAAAATCCCAGTACGAAACCACCACCCAAAACTTCAACTACACGTCTCAACATTACATACTACATTATATGCAAACTCTCTGGTGCCGTTTATGTTTATGAAACACATTTTCGCTTAGGAGATCGCTTCGACGAGCACACTCGCAGCATTCTCCATCGCAGTCCGCGCCAACTAATGGCCTACCACTTGAATACATTAAACCACTCTATTTGCCACCTCCCAGCAGCCATCATTTCCGTCCACCAGATGTATAGGGAGGTATTCCCTTATATATCTTTTACTTGTTTCAGTCATTAGGCTGTGGTTATACTGGGCTTTCGCTTTGAAGGGTTTAATCAAAGAAATCGACTCTAGTATTTATTTTTTTAAGTCTCGTACTTATTCTACCAGCGTAGAATGTAAACAAATTAACGGCGGTTGTCAAGTTGTAGGTTATGGGACACGCACAAACACAAAGACACACACTCACACACATATATACATATATACGACAGCTTCTACACAGTTTCCGCCTGCCAAATCCACTCACAAAGCATAAGTCAACCCAGGGCTACACACATGCCGCGCAGTGAGATTAAACCTAAAGTCACGTGGTTGCGAAGCGAACTATTTACTCACACATTCACGCCTGCGCCTATATATGCATTATAAATTTATAAGTATACACATATTCATAAATATACACATATTCATAAATATACACATACATTTTCTTCAGAAAATACATACAGACACGCAGGCATACACACACCACACACTCGCACGCGCGCACGTGTAAAATGTCAGTACCAGTTGAGTACTGAAGTTGATATAATCGACTTTTCCCTCCCCTCAAAAACTGCTGGCTTCGTACCAAATTTAGAATGAATATTGATACGAAAGACAGTGGATTAACAGAATTAGTAAAGCGTCAGATATGATAAAAATGCTTAGTGACATTTAATTAAATACTTTTAACGTTCTGAGTTTAAATCCAACCAGATCAATTTACGGGGCTCAATTAAGTATCACCCAATTACTATTTTTAGAATTGATAATATTCTCCACCACCACCCATCTCCCACCTTACCATCACCAAAATGCATGACTTATGCCTGTGCTAGAATTCAATATTTATTAAATTAATGTAAATGTATCTCTCAAAAACATTATAACACAACGTACGATGATAGTTGATTGACTGTTGTGCGAAAAAAATCGACCTGCAACTGTAAAATTAATTATGACTATACAAACGAACCACTTGGATTTACAAATACGAATTAAATTTTCAACACAAATTTCACGAGAAATTTCTACAATAGTACTCACACTCTTGTAAAATGTATTGTGCATGCATTATAACTTATGTAGCGACATTATTACATAGTCAAACGCATTGTAACATTGCTTATTTGGTCATTGTACTAAAACCTCTATCAATTCATAGCTTATGTTCAAAGTATGCATTACTGGAATATCTTGGAAGGTCTAGCATCCGACTTTGGGATTGAAAGCTATGCCGTTCGCCGGACTTGATGCCATTGCATAGCACCAAAAATCTCACCATCTCCATCTTGAGTAAGAACTCGATACTGTAACAGCTAAGAGTTCAAAAGTCCACAAGTTTTCAATGATCTGCTAAAAGGTCACAGAAATCCATGAGGTGTAGATGCGGACAACAATCGGACAAATTTATTTAATGTAGCATATGAGCCTAGATCACATCAAGAAACACAAAGAAGGGTAGCTCTGTCCAATCCACTATTTCATCAAGACTGATTTCTGTAGGTAGATAGATAGATAGATAGATAGATAGATAGATAGATAGATAGATAGATAGATAGATAGATAGATAGATAGATAGATAGATAGATAGATAGATAGATAGATAGATATAAAAGAAAGGCAGCGACTTCGAAATTCGGCCAAAACTGGCTTCTCAAGCTTTGTTGGAATGATAGAAATTTGTCATATACTTCGTATATAAAGCTTAGAATAGCGTTTCCCATGCATTTGTTGGTTAAGTACGCTCTAGATGACAAGTTGAATCGGTCAACAGCCTTCCTAAAGTGAGTCTAAAATAAACAAGCATTGGCGCTAATAACGGTGCCCCAGCATAGCCACAATTTCTAACTGAAACTGATAGTAATATAATAATAGAGTAACTTAAGCCTTGTCTCTATAACACTCTCTTATAATTTAGAATGAACCTCTACTATAATAGCCTCCTTTCAATTAACATTATATATTTCTAGACGTATTTCTTGTCTAATTACATTTTCCGTTGTCCTTTCACTACCAAAGATATTTCTTTCATTCAATATTTCCATTCAATATTATTGGTGTATATTGTAATTCAATACATTTATAACAATTTATAATTTACTTTATTAGACAACTCATATCAGCTTACATTAGTTTGTCCTTTGACATTGTATTTAGCAACTTAATTTTGTAAACACCTAAATATTAAAGTACCTTATTTACTGTTCCTAACAATTAATTAGTTGGTCTTCTCTACCAAATAACAATACTCACACACAAACAAATACATTCATACACACACAGACACACACACATGTACAAATATATATATACATACATACATTACATACATACACACACACAAGCATATATATGTGTGTCTATATATATAAATATATATATATATATATATATATATACATATACATATATATATATATAATATATATATATATATATATTATATATATATATATTATATATATATATATATATATATATAATATATATATATATATATATATATATATATATATATATATACGATCATCAATTTGTGTTGCAGATTCCTGATTTGAAGTCGTGTGTTGAAATCGATATTGTTGTATTTCGGGATGGTCATTTTTTTTTTGCCAAATAAACACACGCACTATATATTTTTCACTCGTTTATTACTGTTCTTATTTTATTATTTTAACTCATGTCCATTGTCCGGAAATCTTTCGACACACATCTGTGACCTCTTCAGCGACACTTTTCGTTTTCGTGTGTGTTCTTGCTCCACTTCATTCTGTTTTTCTAAGAACACCTTATGGACATGCTGGAGCACTGCCTTTAGTCGAGCAAATCGACCCCAGGACTTATTCTTTGTAAGCCTAGAAATTATTCTATCGGTTTCTTTTGCCGAACCACTAAGTTACGGGGACGTAAACACACCAGCATCGGTTGTCAAGCGATGTTGATGGGGGACAATACAGACACACACACTGGATTACGTGTTCGTTTCTCTTTTTGTCTTCTGCAATTTTATCTTTGATCTTCTATATATATATATGAAGATTTTACCTCCGTCTGGCTGTTTTTCTCTCTGCAAAACAGAAAGTTACATTGTGAAACAGTGATTTTAACGAGTTGTTTTATTTACTTATCACCCGACGAGATACATCTGCACCACTGGACTCCTGAACCAGTTGTTGAGTATCCCACCAGAGGAATCGACGCTAGATGTGTCGAAACAATTATCGTGTTTAATAATAAATTCTCGCATATTCCATCTTCTGTCTTTCATTTGTTATATATATATATATCTGTACATACACAGACGAACGAAAAACAGAGCTATTGGTCAGAAGGTCAAGCGCAATTTCAGCTTCTATCGATAATATTGCTTCCACGCTGGAGGCACCGGCAAGAAACTTGCCGGGAATGGGATCAAAACATAACAAAACAATACACAGAATAGGGCTTAGGGCCACACGAAGACAACAATTAAAAGGAAAGTAATACATATACAGTAAAAAAAGCTTTAGGGCTGCAAGACAAGACAAAAATGGGTAACGCGAAGACGAAATGAAAAACACGGAAGGGGTAGACCTAGGAGCTCAGAAAATCGTGGCTTATACCGATATATATATATATATATATATAATATATATATATATATAATATAATAATGTGACAATTATTCAGTTGCCAAAATAAAACTCCGAGTTTCGGGACGGAAATCTACTCCGACATCTCGTCAATTATTAAGACAATAAAAACATACGTGAATTCTATGTATATATATATATATATAATATATATATATATATATATATATATATATATATATTGTTGGAATTTACAAACAAAAGAAACGATGAAGACGGGTGTGTAAACAACAAATAGATGTATTAGTTTAACGCTCGGGAAGTGAGAAAGTCTTTTACGTTTCGAGCCTACGCTCTTCAACAGAAATGAACATTGAAATAAACAGAGAGCGAAAACTTAGGAAAAGGTTTAGTGGCTAGCGATCAATCATTGCGAATGCCGGACAGAGGTGGTCAGACAGGAAAACTAGGTAGAAGGGGAGATAATAAAGTAGTGGTAATCCCAAAACGAAGATGCGTGCGTGTGTATGTGCGTGAGGATAGGGCTGGTGACCTTGACGTGTGCGTGTATGCATGTGTAGATGTGTGGATGATGGTGTAAGTGCTGGGATGGTGTGGTATGGCGTTGTGTGGTGTGATGTGGTGTGGTGGTGTTGGGTGTGGGTTGGGGTGAATGTGGTGTGGTGGGGTATGTAGGAGTGGGGTGTAAGGGCGGGATGGGGTATGTGGCAGTGGAATGAGTGGGATGGGTGGGGTGGGATGGGATGGGATGTATAGAGATGTTAAGTTTGGAATGTGTAGAGGTAGAGTAACGATGGAGGGAGAGGGTGGAAGAGAGAAGGTGGGTAGGAGTGAAGAGAGGAAGTAGGTGTCAGGGTAAGGGGGAGAGGAGAGGTGGATGGGAGTGAAGGGACGAAGTAGGTGTGAGAGGAAAGATGAGGAGAGTTGAGCCCATGTGGCGCAAAGGAGCGAAGAGAGAAGATTACAACCAGTTCACGGTGAAGCCGGGAGTCCGGATGGCCCCTTTGTGAGGACAATCCGAACACAGACAGGTGTTGTAAAGAATGACCGGTAGAGTGGAAATGGCGCGAGACCGGGGTGTCGTTGCCGAGTCTGATGTCTCGGAGGTGTTCTGCGAACCGGTCAGCCAAGCGGCGTCCCGTTTGACCGATGTACAGAGAAGGACAGAGAGAGCAGATGTAGTAGATGACGTTCTTAGAAGTGCAGGTGAAGGAGTCGGTGATATGATAGTAGCCTGTGAGGATGGTGGTGTTGGAGAGGTAAGGGCGAGTGCGGCAGCGTAGGCGGGGGCACGGGAACGAGCCGGGTTGGGAGATTGGGTTAGGGAAGAAACTGTGGACCAGGAGGTCACGTAGGTTGTGGGCTCGTTTGAAGGCGGGGAGGGGTCGGTTAGGGAAGATGTGCGGGGGAGGGGTTGGACTGGAATCACCAGAAGGCTCGGAGAATTGTGCGTTGGAGAGGTTGGGTGGAGGGGTGGTAGGTGAGGAGATATCCACGTAGGATGAAGTGGCGAGCCATGAGTTGAGACTGAGTCTCAAAGTCATGGTTGCCACTGCAGAGCCTGCGCAGACGGAGGAATTGGGAATAGGGGATGGAAAGCTTGATGTGTTTAGGGTGGGAGGAGGAGAAGTTGAGGTATGAGTGCGAGTCTGTGTGTTTGTAGTGAATGGAGGTGGTGAGAGTGGAGTGATGAATGTTAACTGAACTGTCGAGAAAGGCGACGGAAGTGTTGGAAATAGTGTAGGAGAAGTGGAGGGCAGGATGGAAAGATTTGACAAAAAAGAGGAAGGAGTCTAGTTGTTCGCAGGAGAGTGAGGCCGCACCGATACAGTCGTCAATATAATGACCGTATAGTTCGGGAGTGGGACTAGTGAAACTTGAGAATATTTGGGCCTCAACGTAGCCAACGAACAGGTTCGCATAGTTGGGGCCCATTCTCGTTCCTATGGCCACTCCTGAGAATTTCTGGTAAAAATCACCCGCGAACGAGAAGCAGTTGAGTGAGAGGACAAGTTCGGCCAGACGAAGAGGTGTGGGTGTGGCAGGTTGGGGTTGGGTCGAAGGTAAATGTACTGTTGGAGTGTACGCAGCCCCTCATAGTGAGGGATCACCGCGTATAGGCTCTTGATGTCAAGAGTGAAGAGAAGTTTAGAGGGGCCAGGAGGGAAGGAGAAAGAGTTGAACAGACGAAGAGCATTGTCGGTGTCATGGATATGAGAGGGGATGGAAGCCACTAGGGGGGCAAGGACACGGTCAAGATATTTGGAGATGAGTTCGATGGGGCAGTTGCAGGCGGAGACGGTGGGGCGGCCAGCGTTGCTAGGTTTGTGAATTTTAGGGAAGAAGTAAATTGTGGGGATCGAGGGTGCGGACAATGAGGTTGGAGGTGGTGGGGAAAGACGGAAGGAGGAGATGAGGTCATAGATAGTGGAGGACACCGTCTGTTGGTAGCTGGTCGTGGGGTTGGAGGGCAGTGGGCAGTAGAACGAGGTATCTTGAAGTTGGTGGAAGGCTTCGGCCTTGTAGGGGTCCGCGCCCCAAACCACCACGGCTCCACCCTTGTTGGTCGGGTTTTCGATGATGTCTTTGCGGCGTCGGAGACATCGAAGGGCCGAGAGTTCGAACACACACACACATCAATCACTTTCCCTCCCCTCTCTCCTTTCCTCCTCTTTCTCTCTTTCTTTCTCTCTCTCTTTCTCCCTCTCCCCCTCTCTCTCTATTGCTCTAACTTTCCTCACCACCATCATTCCGTAAATGTCACCACCAACACCACCAACACATTCACCACCATCACCTCCATCACCACCACCATAAATCAGCATTTCATTCGCAACTAATTCAACCACCACTACCACTGGCGCTACTACCACCAACACTATTATTACTAACACCATTATTATGCTGTCACTACTTGTTATGCGTACAATACCGTCACGACTACCACAAGTACTTTCTCCATAACCACCACCACCACCACTACCACCGCTACCACCACAACTACTATTACCAACGCTCCTGTGATGCTGATACTGTCACCGCCACTAATACAATTAGCACCACTTGTAGTACCATCAGACAGGATATACAAACACCTGAGACGCGCGCAGCACACACACACACACACACACACACACACACGCACGCACGCACGAATACGCACACACGCACACCAATACTACCACCTTATCCACTTCCACCACCTCTACAACCTCCAATACTATCATATCACATTGGTACAACTGCTACCAACACTACTACATCAGCAATAACAATACTACTATAGCAGCATTGTTCCTACTATTATACTATCACCAACACTACAACCACTACTAACACCACCACCGCTTCTACCTGTACGAGCCAACGAGGGAGATGATATGGTCCCTCAACCAGCTAAAAATAGCAGTCAAATCTCCTTTAAACCACAAACCTCCTCATCCACCCCCAACGCTTCAGAAAAGGACACATTGGTGAATGTGATCTAAGGTTTCTTGCAAGTAAGTAAAAAGATAGGATGGTGGTCACGGCTGGAGAGTATTTAACTATAAATATTTACGATCATGGATGACTTAACGACAATGTGGTCCCTTGACCAGGTAGGAATAGTAGCCAAATTCCCCACCACCACCAGACATAGAAAAGAACATATTGGTTGATGTGATCTCACGTTCCCGGCAAGTAGGTAAAAAGATAGGATGGTAGTCACAATTGGAGTGTATTTAATTATAAATATGAAGAATCATGGATGACCTCAGAATCAATGAAAATCAGTGTGCCCCATCGATCAGCTAGAAATAGCAGCCAGATCTCTCTTAAATTACAGACCTTAAACACACACATACACACACACACACACACAGCCTTAGAAAAGAACACATTGATTACTATGATAACACTTCCCTGCAAATAGGAAAATAGGTAGTCATGGTTGGAGTGTCTTTAATTATAAATATGTATGATCATAGATGAGCTTAGACTGAGCAACAATCAATGTGGTCCCACGACCAGCTAGGAATATGGCGTGGCTGTGTGGTAAGAAGCTTGCTTCCCATCCACATGGTTCCGTGTTCAGTTCCCCTGCGTGACACCTTGGGCATGTGTCTTCTACTATAGCCTCGAGCTGACCAAAGCCTTGTGAGTGGATTTGGTGTGTATGTGTGCGTATGTGTGTGCATGTGTGTGTATGTAAGTGTGTGTATGTGTGTGTGTGTGTGTGTGTGTGTGTGGTGTGTGTGTGTGTGTGTGTGTGTGTGTGTGTGTGTGTCTCTCTCTCTCTCTTTGTGTCTGTCTGAATTTGTGTCCCCCCCCGCCCACCATCACCGCTTGACAACCGGTGTTGGTGTGTTTATGACCCTGTAACTTAGCAGTTCGGCAAAATAAAAAAACCGATAGGATAAGTACTAGGTTTAAGAAATAAGTCCTGTGGTCGATTTGCTCGACTAAAAAAACCTTCAAAGTGGTACTCCAGCATGGCCACAGTCAAATGACTGAAGCAAGCTTCTTTCAGATTTCGTCTAGCAAATCCACTCGCAAAAGGCTTTGTTAGTCGACCCGGAGCTATTGTAGAAGACATTTGCCCAAGATACTACGCAGTAGAATTGAACACGGGATGCAAACTTTTATATCACACATTCTAATATTTTAATTAAGAAATAAAGCCACCAGTTTTAAGGGGACACCTTTGGTCAACACCATTTGACTGGTACTTTATTTTATCGACCCCCTGAAAGGATGAACGACATCATTAGCCTCGGCGAGAATTTGAACCCGTAACGTTAAAGAGCCTAAAGAACCACAACCACTGTCATCAAATACTACCACCTTCACCACGCCCACCACTAATAACCCTCTATCAACACTACCCTGTCAACAATCTGTCATAAAGTCTATAAAAAGCCGGCTGGCGTTAAAAAAAAAATCGACCATAGTGACTTAATTCTTGAGCCAGTCATCACTTTCCGATGGGAGTGGGAGAAAAGGTAGAAGAAAGAAGGGAGTAGGAGGCGGAGTATGAGTATGAGTAGGAGGAAAGGAGGAGGAGGAAATGTATGATGGGTGGTAATGATGAAGAGAGGGGGAATGAGAGAGAGAGAGAGAGTGGGGAGGGAGAGGGAGGCGGGAATGATAGCTTGCGTTTAATTAACATTGCTATTCGGTCGACTGACTATTGCTTGTCCCCAATCACGTTGTATCATCACAGCGGTAGGTTTGTGTGTGTGTGTGTGTGTGTGTGTGTGTGTGTGTGTGAAGGGGTGGAGATTATTGATGATGAGTGGTGGTGGTGGTGGTCGTCGTCGTCGTCGTCGTCGTCGTGGTTGGTCTGTGGCGTGGTTATGATGATAATGATGGTGAAGGTGGAGTACTTATGGTGATACGATAATGATGATGATGATGACAACGAGGATGGGGGTATGATGTGGTTTTGGTGATGATAATGACGGCGAGGGAGATGCAGGGTGGGTTATGATGATGCAAACGGTTAAGAGATGAGGTGGTTCTAAAGATGATGATGATACTCATGGTAGCGGGGTGCTGGTGCTGCCGGTGCTGGTTGTGGTGGTAGTGGCGGTGCTGCTGCTGCTGCTGCTGATGATGATGATAGAATTGGTGGAGTGGTGGTTGTGGTGGTAGAGGTGGTGATGGTGCTGTTGTTCATGATGGTGAGGTGGCGGTGGCAGTGGTGGTGGTGGTGCTGGTGGTGGTGGTGGTGATGGTGCTGCTGTTCATGATGGTGAGGTGGCGGTGGCAGTGGCAGTGGTGGTGGTGATGGTGGTGGTTGTGGTTGTGGTGGTGGTGGTGGTGGTAGTTATGGTAGTGCTGGTGATAGTCGTGGTGGTGCTGGTGGTGCTGGCCGTCGTTGTCGTAATGGTGGTGGCGGTGATGGCTTTATTGCACATTGGTGCGTGTGTGTGAGATTGTGGTTGCGCTGCTCACTGTAGTAGCGGCACTCGTACTTTGTAATGGTGGTGACGGTGATAGCCGTAGAGGTGCTAGTTGATATTATTGCTTGTGATAATTCTGAGAGCGGTGAGACAACGGCAATACCGATAGTGACGGTGATGCTGGAATTACAGTTTGGGGGAGGTGCTGGTGGGTGTGGTGACATAGGCGGTAGTGGTGGTAGCTTGGGTGGTTCTAATATCACTGACGGTGATATTTCTAGTGATGTTGCCACTACTACAACTACTACTACGACTACTACTACTACTACTACTACTACTACTACTACTACTACGACTACTACTACTACTGCTGCTGCTGCTGCTGCTACTGCTGCTGCTGTTACTACTACTACTACTAAAACTACTACTACAACTACTACTACTACTGCTGCTGTTTCTGCAACTATTACTACTACTACAGCTACTGTTACTACTACTACTATCACTACTATCTGCTACTATCACTACTACTAGAATTTCCGTCATTACTAATACTACTGCTGCTAGTAGTAGTAGTAGTAGTAGTAGTAGTAGTAGTAGTAGTAGTAGTAGTAGTAGTAACAGCAGCAGCAAGTAAATTAGAAGGATCTCGGTCAGTTTGGACGATGAGTATTCAGTTACTCGACCAATAAATTCAAGCGTGACTGAGTAATCCATAGACACGAGTAACCCTTAAGTATCGATAACAATTCAAAAGGAAAATACCTGCAAGAGGAAGAGGCATCCCAGAGTCGAGAACAGTGGAGAAAAGTTGTCGATACTGCATAGGGGTTGAATGACTTACCACCGTTTTTACTACAAGCATTTGCCAACCCAGCCACAATCACCTTCATCACATCTACCATCATCACTACCATTATCACTACTAGTATCAATGTTTAGTCACCGCTAGTACCATCGGAAGAAAGGCGGCGAGCTGGCAGAAACGTTAGCACGCCGGGCGAAATGCGTAGCCGTATTCCGTCTGCCGTTACGTTCTGAGTTCAAATTCCGCCGAGGTCGACTTTACCTTTCATCCTTTCGAGGTCGATAAATTAAGTACCAGTTACGCACTGGGGTCGATGTAATCGACTTAATCCCTTTGTCCTTCCTTGTTTGTCCCCTTGTGGGTAGTAAAGAAATAAGTACCATTGGAAGACCTGTTAGTAGTAGAGCCCACTGACACAAAATATAGATCTACCAACTCAACTTTATCAAAGCCAACATTGATCTAATGTTAGTATTGACTAATGATCACTGAGGAAATTCAATACGTTGTTTCTATTTTGATGTATAAATTTTAAGATTTTCATAACATTGTTTCATCGTGTTAAAGATTTAGATTATGTCTTTGATATCGTTCCATAGTAGAGATTGTTTTAAAGTGTAAATCTCGAACACATATTCAGACAAACAGAATATAGATTCTTTCGGCGAGCACGGAAAAAACTTTAGACTTATTTCGATTTTATTAGATTTTTTTCAGTTAAGTATAGACTTCACCGCACTTTCTGCAATAGGATTTGTTTTCTGGGGGGTTTTTGTTTGTTTGCTTGTTTTGTTGTTTTTTTTTTATATATATAGAAACCAGACTAAACACTCTGTTTACTTTTTTGCTTTTTTTCAGCTCAGACGGATAAATAAATGAGCTGACGTTTGCTTTGGAATTATTACTAGTTTTGTTATTGTTGTTGTTGCTGTTGTTGTTTTTGTTGTTGTTGTTGTTTAACCATAGGTCAGTCATGATCATCTTTTTCAAACATAGCTTACCTATGACTACATAATCCAATATACATACAATCCTTTTTTAAGACAGTAGAGTGTGATTTGAAGGAGATTTGGCTGTTATTGAGCCTCGGCGATACATAGCCACCGGTTTCAATAATAAAAGTATAAAGCTGAAAGATGTATGCATGTATGTATGTATAGTTGGATGGATGGATGGATGGATGAATGGATTTATGTGAAGGTTTCATGTAAAAGCGTGGGAAAAAAGAACAGTTATGGTGAATTAATGAGAAACTGATATTCGAAGAATAGTCTTTCACTTGGACCTGTTGTTATAGATAGTTAGCCTGAGCTATGTAATAAACTTCCATAAAGGCATTGAAATGTTGGGGATTTTCAAGAAAGAACGAAGTAAACTGATTTTCATTCACCAAATCCAATCGATAAGTGATGCAGTCGAGATTTGTAAAACATTTCAAAGATTCTCCTTTTGAGTTCCCTGGTTTGAACCATTGCACTCAATTAGATGTTTCTACAGTATACATACATATATAAAGTGTAATTAAACACATTTGTGCTGTATAGAAACATATCCGTAAATTATATGACTAAGTATATCCATGCATAAATGTACGCACTAATTCCCAATATAATCCCTGCAACAGTATTATCTCAAAATTGCTGACACTTTATTAGTGACTAAATAAACCTTTAAAAAATGTATACATACATACGTACATACATACATACATACATACATACATACATACACACATTACAACTCTAGGATTATAGGTGAGACATGTCAGTCAAAACTTCTACTAAATGCAAACATAACAGGCTGACATCGTTATTTGGGACAGAAAAACAAAGTCATGTACAGTCATAGAGGTTTGCTGCCCTGCTGATATGAACATCTTTTTTCCAAGATCAGCAGGAAAGAGAATATCTGTGAAGGAATGTTTTGAAACCTACAGCTCCTTTCTTCGATTAGAAATTCACTTTTATACTAATTACGATTAGTGCACTTGGTTATGTTAGTAGATATTTAAGCCATAATCTGGAGAGTTTTCAAGCAAAGAAAGAAACCGACTAACATGAACTTTACAGATATACTCTGTAAAGGGAACAGTAGAGGTATGCAAGACTTTCTTAAAGTTCAATTTGTAACAATTGTTGTTATTTTCATTCAAATTCCAGTAATGGAGCCTTTGTTTCTTTCTTAGAACTTACACAGCAATACCACTCACAATTTTCTGTTCTCTACTAGACAGGAAATTCTCGATCAGTTTGCAAGTTGTCCCCTTCAATTCTATAGCTGTTTAGTTCCTTGGGGTACTAGACATTAGAGAATTCAAGTTTTTAGATAACAATGCCACTAGCTCTAACTCTCTATTACCCGTTAGACAGAAAATTCTCGACTCACTTGCAGGCTCTCCATAGCTATCTAATTTACGACAAAATTTTGCAGTAAACGATTTTATTTAATGATTTGGAGTTAAGACCAGAAACATGTCGTCTAGTTACTTTCTTCAGTACTCTGTCATGAAAATATTTATGAAGGGTATTACAAGAGAGAAATGAAAAGAGACTGATAAATAAACAGATATACTGAGAAGTAGATTAAGACTAACAGACTAAGAGGCAAACGGATATAAAATTTAGGAAGACAATATTCGGAAAGTAAAGAGGTTTTTATTATTTAAAAAAAAAGGGCAAATACTGAGAAGTAGTTTTTTCTCTTTTATTTTAGTAATATCGTTTCACTTCTGATTGGGCAGAGAAATGAATAAAGACATTCCAGTCGTAGCCATCCGGCTTTTTTCAAAGAGAGTTAACTGTAAGCTACATTACTCAATTTATACTCCTTTATTTTTAATCGGTAGGGTATGATTTGAAAGGATTTGGTTGCTAATTTTAGCACACCGAACAACCATCCATAGGCCCTCGACACAGCTCGTTTGTATGCTGTTGTTACCGGTGGTGGTGGTGATGGTGGTGGTGAGTGGTGATGGTGGTGGTGATGGGGGTGAGGTGGGGTGTTGATGGTGTTAATGGTAATAGTAATGGTAGTGGTGGTAATGGTCGTAGTGGTGATTGTGGTAATGGTAGTGGTGGTGCTGGTTGTCATATTAGTTGTCGTCGTGATGGTGGTTTTGGTAGTAGTGGTGGTCGTCGTCGTGGTCGTGGTGGCGGCGGTAGCGGCGGTAGCGGCGGTAGCGGCGGTAGCGGCGGTAGCGGCGGCGGCGGCTGTAGCGGCGGCGGCGGCGGCGGCGGCGGGCGGCGGCGGCGGCGGCGGCGGCGGCGGCGGCGGTAGCGGCGGCGGCGGCGGCGGCGGTAGCGGCGGCGGGGCGGTAGCGGCGGCGGCGGCTGCGGTAGCGGCGGCGGCGGCGGTGGTAGTGGCGGCGGCGGCGGCGGCGGTAGCGGCGGCGGCGGCGGGCGGTAGCGGCGGCGGCGGCGGCGGCGGCAGTGGCGGCGGCGGCGGCGGCAGTGGCGGCGGCGGTGGTAGTGGCGGCGGCGGTAGGCGGCGGCGGCGGCGGTAGTGGCGGCGGCGGTAGTGGCGGCGGCGGTAGTGGCGGCGGCGGTAGTGGCGGCGGCGGTAGTGGCGGCGGCGGTAGTGGCGGCGGTGGTGGTGGTGTTAATGTAGTAGCAAAGAAAAAATTCAATGAATGAAAAGAAAAATTTTTAAATATAAATAAATACTTAAGCAAAGCGAGAGAAAAAGTCTCATAAAACAAATGATATTCAAAGAATGAATTGAAGACTAGTATTAACAAATCCGGAGTTAAGATGTGAAACCTGCCGCTCAGTGATTCCCAATTGGGGATGTTTAAACACCTGCATATAGTAACTTTAAGGAAGCCGGCATTTGTTATTGAGGTGGGACTTTTGAAAAAGGTCACGGCAGAGTTTGTGTAGCAAACAGAGCGAGGGAGTTGGTGGGAGGTGAATGAGAAAAGTGAGTACGTGAAAGTGAGGAATGAAAAGTGAGAGAATGCGATAAAGAAAGGGGAGATAAGTGAATTGGGGGTTTGAGGTTGTTGGTTAAGTAGAGAATACACAGAAAAATAGTTGGAGAGGTGGGTAGTTGTGTGCTGGAGGAAAGAGAAAAAGCAGTAGATAGACATTGGAGGAAGGACAAGGGGAACGGGGTGAGGTGAAATGAGTAAATGGTGGTATGGTGTGAGGGTGTGAAAAAGAGAAAAGGATTGAGAAAAGTGAATGGGGAGAAAAAGGGGAAGTGAGGGAGGAAGTGGGAATGAAAGTGAGAAAGGAAGAGAGGGTGAGAGAGAAGGGGAGAGGGAGAAAATAGAAAGTAAGAGAGAGAAAGCTAGAAAATAAGAAAGGGAGAAATAAAGCGTAAGAGAGAGTGAGAGAATGAGAATTGGCAGACAGAAATAAAAAAAAAACTGGAATAGAGAGAAGTGAAAAACTAGTTCAGAAATAAAAGAGTAATAGATACAAGCGAAAGCGAGAGACAGAGACAGAGACAGAGACAGAGACAGACAGACAGACAGACAAACTTAGACTAACAGAGAGACATACAGAGAGAGAGACACACACAGAAACAGACAGAGAGACAATAAGAGAGAGACAGAGACAGACATATAGTGTGAGAGACAGACAAAACAGACAGAGACATACAGAGAGAGAGACAGATAGACAGACAGACAGACAGACAGAAAGACATAGAGAGAAAGAGAGAGACAGTGTTGGGAGTGACAGAAGTGAAATAGGGAGATGAGAAATTAAAGAGTAAATTAGAACCTAATATAAAAAGGGAAGAGAAAGAATAGGAGAATAAGAGGGAAAAACAAGGGGAACGGTAGAGGAGAAAAAGAAAACTGTAAAAATCATAATAGAAAGGAAGATAAATTGTTAAAAGATGATAAGTATCTATCTATCGATCGATCGATCTAGTTATGTATCTATCAGTTTGTGTATATACTTAGCTATCGTCCTACATGTCTTCTGCTTATTTAGCTAGCTAGGTGTTAATTTATTTAGATGACTTCCTATCCATCCATCTAACGATTTATCTAGCCAGCTCTTAATTTATCTACCTATCTATATGTGTTTAACTCCTATGTACCTAAAAGACGGACGATAAGCAACTTCTTTAAAGCGTAGGATAAAATCTGTTGAGATTTTTAATCCAGCTTTCTACGCTCTGCGTTCAAATCCCGTCGAAGCAACTTTCATTTTCATTATTTTGGATTCGATTAAGGAAAGTACCAGCCGAATGCTTCAAGAGCGTTTACTCTCTCTCTCTCTCTCTCTCTCTCTCTCTTCTCTCTCTCTCTCTCTCTTTCTCTCTCTCTCTCTCTCTCTCTCTCTCTCTCTCTCTCTCTCTCTCTCTCTCTCTCGCTCTCCCTCGCAAGCTCTCATATCCCAGTTATATCGCTGAATCCTGGTTAGAAGATTCGAGAGGGTGTTTGTTCGCGCTAACATGGAGCGTTAGAAGAGCTAACGAAAGACTAATTTTTACTACCTTCTCATCCCTGATTTTTACTGACAGCCGTAGTATTTTGTGTATCAATATATCTATTCACGCACACACATGTATATAATGGGAAATAGGGCTGTATATTCCGGGTGTGCAAGGTCAGCGTTACACACCAACCAAAGATGGCAAAATTTTCAAATACCACTGCATTTTTGAAGTTGTATTTTGATATAATCTGGTCGTAATTTGTTCTTAAACCTTCAAGGCGGCGCGCTGGCAGAATCGTCAGCACACCAGACGAAATGCTTAGCGACATTTTTTCCATTCTGAGTTCAAATTCCACCGAGGCAGACTATACCTTTCATTCTTTAAGGGTTCGGTAAAATAAGTACCAGTTGAGCACCGGGGAACGATCTAATCGACTTATCCCCCTTTCCCGAAATTGCTGCCCAGTGTCAAAATTTGAAGCCAATGCGTTCTCATACACATTCAGAAACAAATATTAAATCAGTGTGGAATCGTATCACATGTATAGAAATAACTTAAACTTTCTATGTATATAAATTTTTGCCAGAGTATTAGGATCAGTACCATTTTACATACAATGACAAACAACACACACGCATTAACATTTGCGCGCGCACACACACTCACACATATACATGCATGTAATTCAAAATAATTGTGAATGTTGTGTAACGGAAAGGACAAAATACAGTTTTGAATAAACCCATTTCATCATCCAACGTTCTGCCCAGAATCATTGATTTCGAAGCTTGGTTGAAAGTTCATCTGAAACGCACCAGAGTTAACACAAGATAAGGCGAAGACAAGTCTTCAACTACAAATGCGCGGGAGGCTGAAACAAGTCCTACGGCTGAAGACCAGTAAGACGAAGTCAGAAGACTTCTACACAAGACAAGAACAAATTTGAAGTATAAACATGAGTATCTTTCAACTTTAGATAGAGTAACACACACACACACACACACACACCACACACACACACACACACACACACACACACACACACACACACACGTTTGGGTGTACAAGTGAAAGAAGACTCGAAGTAACGACAGACGCCAGAATATCAAAAATATAGGCAATTCATAATGGGAAGAGGCTGGAATCAATTGTTCTACACAAAACAGTACCGTATGGCTTTACTAATTCATTTATCTTGCATAGAAGTATTATATAGAATATACTCTGACTTTTTAAATGCATAAAAACATCTGTTTGTTAACCGAACGGGGAAGAGGCATGATGAAATGAGTGAAAGAGAAAGAGAAGAAAAGCAAAGCTACCACTGCCAGCATTTAGATGGAGATTTTCAACAAGACTCTCTCTCCCTCTCTCTCTCTCTCTCTCTCTCATTTTCTCTTTCTTTTTTTCTCTGTCTCTCTCTTAACCGGAAAAGGAAATCATATGCTACCAGCAGTGTGTTTGCAAGTAAGACCTGTTTCGGAATTTTTATTGTCACGAAAGTTTGCCAAAGCGAAGAAGAGTGAAAACAAAGTAAAATCCGAAGTATAACTGAAGTTCTGTAATTTGTATGTGTTTATGTATGTCATTATTCAGTTTTATTTCAAGATTCCTTACCACTAGAGAAAGAGCCGGTATCTAACCAATATCCAAGGTTCCTTCACTGGAATTTCAACATCAACAACAGGGTATTTTTGTTTGTATGTATGCATATGTGCAAATTTGTATGTTTTGTTTTATGTATGTATTCTCATGCATAAAGTTGCATATACAGACATCTTCTAGAAAGTTTTACAGATTTTTTCAGTTCCGGTAACGGATTGGATCTGTAGTCTTCTAATTAGCTTTCTCTTTACTGGTTTTGAGAAGCCTAATTTCTCGAGATTGGTATTTAGGCAGTGTGTTACATACCCCAGGGCCCCAATAATTACAGGTATAAACCTGAATTTGTAATCTGGATAGAGTAACTGCAGTTCAGCATAGATATTCTATTTTTCACTGATCTTCAGCTTTATGCTAATATCCGCTGGGCAACTAATTTCCACAACTGTGCACAGTTTCTCTTCTCTATCCCAAATCATTATATCAGGTCCCTTATGCTTACATTTCATTGAGGTCTTCATTGGGGCATTCCACCAGTATTCCTTTTTATTATGAGTGGCTATGGTTTCTACAATACTGTGGATTCTTATTTCTTCGTCCTCGAGGTTATCCTTTCGAAGAATTTCATTATAGAGTGTCCTATCTGCAACATCACATCTCATCAGTAGATAATACCGTGATGACATTTTCGGACAACTGCTTATGATGTGGGTGATATCTTCGGTATTAACTCCACAAAGCCTGCATCGGTTGCCACATTTTACTGCTTTCCCTGCATCTCTAACCCTTTTGTGCATCAGGTACTTGGTTGATATTTCCTGTTCCTGGATTGCAAATGCATACCCTTCAAAGTGGGAGGTAATAATCCGGCTATTAGCCCATGATAAACTGCTATGATGGTCTATGTATGTATGTATGTATGTATGTATGTATGTATGTATGTATGTACGTACGTATGTATGTATGTTCGTACGTATGCACGTATGTATGTACGTATGTATGTAGTTCCAGTACTTATAGTTTTTAAAGGTACTTATTCTATCGGTCTCTTTATATACACGTACATATACATAAACTCATATATATACATATATGTGTGTATATAATATATATATATATATATATATATATATATATATAATATATATATATATATATATATATATATTACATGGTTCCAGCTTCAGTCCCACTGTTTGGCACCTTGGAAAGTGTCCTCTACTATAGACTCGGGCCGACGAAAGCATTGTGAGTGGATTTGTTAGACGGAAACTGAAAAAGCCTGTCGTGTATATATATATATTCGTTTTAGTAGTAGAAGAAGAAGAAGAAGAAGAAGAAAGAAGAAGAAGAAGAAGAAGAAGAAGAAGAAGAAAAACTACAACAACAACAACGACAACAGCAACATCAACAACAACAATTACAGTAACAACAACAACACGGCAAAAACAGCATAAGTGTGAAGGACGAACAACGAGTTTTAAAAATACAAAAACATGCTGAAATTGCAAGGTATTAGATTGTTTCGAGATTGTGTGAAATGAAGAATAGAGGAGATGGCGGTAGTGTGAAATTCCTAGGAAGAAAAATAGTGCGTGTATTTTTTTAGAGTCAGAACAGATGAAGAAATATCTGCCTAGTGTACTTTGGTGGAAGATAGGATCTTTATTTGACAAATGACCATCGCAAACTGCCCTAAGCACACACACACACATTTATATGGATTAGGAATTATGAAGCTGTGTTAGAATGGATTAGTGTATGTATAGTATGATGTGGAATGAGTAAAGGAAATTTTACTCTTCTCAAATCATTCCAAGAAAATTTAGCTTCTTTCTGATTTTCATTTTCCCCTCTGTCTCTTTCTTTCTCTCCCTTTCTTTCGCTTCTCATCTCTCTCTTTCCCTCTTTCTCTCCGTCTCGTCTCTTCCTCTTACTCTGCCTGTCTCTTTCTTTCTCTTCTTCTCTCTCCTCTCCTTTTGTCATACCTTTCTTACTGCATTCTCTTCTCTCTTTTGTATGATATGTCTATGTAGAGCAAATGTGGACAGACAAGGGTCCCAGACGGACAGACAGAATTTCGCTTTTATTATTATAGATTAGGAGCGGCAGAAGCAGTATCAATACCATAAGGTAATATTTATCTCCCACTTAAAAGTAAATGTTCTGTTAGAAAACAGAATACCGCGTTATTATTTAGCTTGTGAGAGCCTCACATATGGACTTGTAGTGTATATAAGTACTCGTGTTTATATCGCTAGCGGGAGATAATCGTCCACCATCGAACGATTGTGTGTGTGTGTATGTGTGTGTGTGTGTGTGCGTGTGTGTGTGTGTGTATATATATATATAAGTAATTTTTTGCTAGTTTTATTTTGTCTTTTTGTCTTCTCTCCATGTGCTGTATGAACCTTTAATGTGATTTTAGAGTCCGATTTTGGCTGCTATTTTCAGCATGGCGGTATCTCGTAGATACCCTAAATTATAATTTTAATAATAATTATTACCTTTCAAGGTTTTTATTTCCATACTGGCCACTTGATAAGATCGTTATTTAATTTAAAGTAACGATCTTATCCTTATTTATATAAATAATAAATTTGTTTTATTATTGTATTTACTGCAGTGATGTTTTAACCATATCGCACAAGGAGTTACGAAGCGGGCAATTTAAACTGGTCGTGTTGCATACGTGCATATATATGTATGTATACGTTCGTATATGTAAGTATTCGTATATGTAAGTATTCATGTATATATATGTGTATTTATGTTGCTCACTGCGTATATTCCACTGATGAGGCAAAACATTTCCAAATGCAAAGCCAGAAATCCGGGATCTGGAATTATCCAGTAATTTTTTAGTTTTATCTTGTCTTCTTGTCTTCTCTCCTTGTGCTCCATGAACATTTAATGTGGTTTTAGAGTCAGATTTTGGTTTCTGTTTTCAGCATGACGGTATCTCGTAGATACTCTAAGTTATAATTTTAATAATAATTATATATATATATATATATATATATATATATATATATTATATATATATATATATATATATGAATATGTATACATATATAAATATTCATACATTTATATATATATATATATATATATATATATATACATTCCTATACACATACATTTATGTATTTACACACTCACACATACACGCACGCACATACACATACACACACACACAATATATATATATATATATATATATATACACGGCGAATAGGCAGAGTCGTTAGATCATCAATTAGTTTATTTTGCAGTAATTGTTCTAGTTCTCTACACTGTAAGTTTAAAACCCTATTGAGATCAATTTTGCCTTTCATCACTTTATAAATAAAATACCTATCCTATACTCACTAACTCTTTTTTTGCTGTCGGTATGTCTATTCTCGGGGATGAAAAACGGTTGTGATCAATCTTGAAGAGGGGTCACAAAACGCCGAATGTCACGACGGATTCCCTACAATTTCATTGCAAGTTGAGAGCCCGCTGTACTTAGTGTTGGTCTTCGTAGCCGTGGTATATGATACAGATGTAGTGCAATCTTCGTGGAACAAGTATTGAAAACTATTCATTGTCTAGACTCCTTTGGATTGCTTTGGATTGGATAAACGTAGCTATCATAGATTGCAGTTGTATGTAAAATGTGTTTCACAGTGTGGCCATTTTGGGAATGCTATTTCGCTAAGTAGTTGTAAATTCCCATGTGCTAATAGTGACCACCTGCGTCGCCCGAAACAAACCTTTGTATACGATAAGCTAACAATGTTTTATTGAATAGCTAGTATTTATATAAGACAGAAATGAGACGCAAAAGATCAGCTATCGCTAATTAGAGGGAACGTGGTAGTAGTAAAATTCTAAATTTTGAAACAAGAAGTTATACCAGAATATTCGCACGTAAAAATGCTGTATTGACGTGCAGAGTATGATAGAAATGCTGTATTGACGTGCAGAGTATGATAGAAATGAAATTGCAAGCTGTAAACCTGGTTTGATGGCTACCAACACTGGAATAAATTGCATATCGAATAGTGATAATTGTTCGTGTTCACACAGTAATTGTAAGTGCAAGCTGAAAATATGTAAAGAAGACCTAAACACGTGGCAAGTTAACACTGCTCCAGTGTATAGTAAGTGTAGGCGTAAGATAGAACTGAATCTGCGGACTATAACCTCCGCTGGTGTTCGTTAACCTCGCAATTGATTGATAAACAGATCGTTTCCTTTGGAAAATTTTCTAGTTTATTTTGTGAACATGCATTTAGATGACACGAATAGTGAAAATGTTAAATAGACGAATTATCATGAAGATTAACCGAAATCTGCTGCCAGTGATTTTGTAATATTTAGTGTGATGTTACAGGCTGTGATTTCTATAAAGATACAATACAGGAACAAGGATTTTCCGACAGAAGCGAATTGATTTAGAAAATTCAATTGTCAGATTTTCTGTTGATAAACACCCATATGTAGAGCCTAAGAAAATCTCCCTGAAAGTATAATGTAAATAAAGTTTATAAAAACATTAGTTTCGCTTTGTGCGTTTACAAGCCTGTAAAGCTATTCGTAGGAAAGCCTATGAAGAAGCTCTCTTCCGGGGGTAACATAAAACAGACTGTAGCATGTGGCCACTGTTTACCTAAAATCTGGACCACTGAACGGTGAACGGGATGCGAATTTTTTTTCCCATGAGAGTTCCAGACCCCAGTTATAAGCTCATTTGCATACAGCCAATCAGAGCTCAACTATCAAACTAGAGTCCACCTTGTCACGAAAATACTCTGGTTGAGTTCAGTGGAAAATGTGCGTTATAGCAAAATATAACTGTTCTAAACGGGTTAATAGGGGTGACAAATGTGAAACTTAGTGTATAAAGTGAATGGAGAGCTGCTCACCGATGATACCATAAGTGTTGCCAATTTGCGTAATTTACTAGAAAATGTAAATGAGTGTAGTTTTCTCTTTTTTTTTTTTTTTTGACTGATTTTGTTCATTCCTAATTTAAAATGTTGGTGTTGATCTGGAAACATCGTAATCAATATGGAATTGTGTCTAACTGCATGTACCCATTGATATATGCAAAGAGGGCGCAATATATGCAAAAATGGCTTGAAAGTCATAACATGCCGGCAGGAAAATAACATCACTAGGTGAGACAAGCTGACACCGAATTAGCCTCGCTTAGAGAATGCGTGGGCTAAGACTACGCGCCTTCATTGGTCAGTTAAAGTTGAGACAGTGTCACGTGACAACTTGCTGGGGCTGCCTGCTGGAGCCTAGCAACAGGTATATAAAGGGAAATTTGACAAGACAGTCAGTCACCCGCTGACACTCGTTGATGCTACATCGAAAAGGCCAGAGAACAGAAGAAAGAAGAAGAAAGAAGACATGCACTCAACACCAGAGCTGAAGACACCTCCGAAAGTGGGTGGGGGCGCCACGTCAAAACGGTAGAGGAGTAGAGGCCGAAACCGGACGTGGTTCCTCCTGATGATGTCTTGAGCTAACTAGATCCTATAAAGGAGCTGTTGTGGTAGCAGACCGCGAAACACGGTTGAAATTCCTCCTTGGGAGGTATCGTGTGGCTGACTGCAGGATCTTGTGGGTGACTACAAAAAGAATATTTGTATCTTTATTTTCACACCTACCCTGAGCGTTTCTCTGTAAGGTAAAGATCGGGATTTCCTTTGCTTTTGTTATGGCATGCTGAATTAACTTGGGATATTTTTGTTTCTGAAGGAAACATACATTATACATTTATGCGTGTTTAGGAAACGTGTCTAAATATACTGTTGTAAAAAAAAAAACCTCTCCATTGCTATGTTTTATGATTCACCCTGCCATGATGCTCAGTTGTATCAGTCTTATTTTCTGTATCTACCGTAGCGATATAATAGTGAAATATTTTTTTTTCCTTTCTAGTCTCCCAGTTCACATGAAACACTGAAAGGAAACTTGAACAATGAATTGTAAAATTATAAAAGCGGTGTAGGATTTGTAAATTCTCATCCATACTTTAAATAAACCATTATGAATTCAAGACTGCACTAAAAGTTCATACCCAAGGTGTTGACTAGTGCGATCGAACCCATAAACAACGTAGCTACGAAACGAACTTCGTAGCAACCCAGCCATCCCCCCAGTTAATATATAGATATTTTTGCAGCCCTACCATCACTTACTTATGCCAACGTACCACCAAAATATTAAATGCCTTTGTCACGTTTTACAAAAATTGATTGCTTGATTGATTACTCGCTATCGCAGTAAGTTCAGCTATTTTTTAAGAATGATAACTAAACAAAAATTTTTTTGATAGAAATTTTACAGTCCTCGCAAGTTTTGTTGATATTAATTATGCAGTCCATCTTTTATTTAATATATAATATGTTGTGCGAGTTGTAGGTTATACAGAAATATCAAAAACAAAAGCGAACGAAATAATATACAAATATGTTTCTATACGTAGGTACATAAAACGATTTCTTTCAGATAGTCATGGCGATATTGTTCGTAAAGTAGTGCAAAATACATTCAAATAGGAATAAGCTGACATATATTAGGGAACAGACAGATTGATAGATAGACAGAGAGAGAAAGAGAGAGAGAGAGAGAGAGAGAGAGAGAAAGACAGAGAGAGTTGTTTTGGCTTGCATCCTACAGATTTAACCGACAGTCTCGGAAGATGTGCGTGCGCGCGCGTGTGTATTTGGTTTGATAATAGGGGTTCCTAGTTCTATCAAGTCACATATGGGATCACCAGGATATTGTCAAGCAGGAAGACTAGGGCAAGCCATAGGAGGTGATGTGGCGAATGGTTCTACCCCAGTTTCCTGTAGGTACCCAAATTGCCACCTCTGTAGATACCCGGAGCAGAAACGTATTGGATTTTGAGTGAGCAATTTGGACATTTAGGACTTGCTTTCACACCCTTCACAATTGTGTGATACCAGTACCGCTACAAGGACACATAAGGTTCATTTCTTTTCTGCAGAGAAGGTCAGTTTACGAAGACCATACAAAGCTATCTTTTAGGGTAGTGAGAGCCCATCCGAACTTAATTATCCATTAAAGGGTGGTGGATATTCAAGTGTATCGACCCACCACCACTACGACACCCAAGTACTTGACTACTTTGATCTGTCGAAGTACTTTGACCTGTCGAACCCGGAAAGTTAAAAGGCAAAGTTAATGGGATTTGAACTCAAACACGGAACATATATGACCATAACTAAACACCACAAAGAATTCTGTTCATCACCCTGCCGATTCTATCAATCCAACTTCTTGAATACATTCAACTATAATATTTGCAATTTGAATATAAGGTCATATATTTGGAGATAAGATATGGTCGATTATATTTCTCCCTAGTGGTTAACGGGTACTTTATTTCATCAACTCCGGTAGGTTAAAAGGCAAAGTGAGTCTCGGCGGAATAATTCAAAGTCGAAATACATACTGACAAATATAGAACGCCTAATGTAGAATTTTTCCTTTTCGATACCATTTGTTGGCTTTTTTTTTTTTTAGTTAATATCGGACCAGATAGTTCTTCTGATTATTATGCTAAAGGAATGCGAAGATCACAAGTGTAGCCTTACTTCTTTAATATACTATTATATATATTTATCTGTATATATATGAATGAGTGGACAAACGAAAGGGCACTCAACACATTTATTGGGAGTTACATTTCTTTTATTCTTTTACTTGTTTCAGTCATTTGACGGCGGCCAAGCTGGAGCACCGCCTTTAGTCGAACAAATCAACCCAAGGACTTATTCTTTGTAAGCCTAGTACTTATTCTATCGGTCTCTTTCGCCGAACCGCTAAGTTACAGGGATGTAAACACACCAACATCGGTTGTCAAGCGATATGGTGGGGGACAAACACAGAATCACACACACACACACACCACACACACACACACATATATATATATATATACATATATATATATTATATATATATATATATATATATATATATATATATATATATATATATATATATATATATGTTTATAAAAGAAATGAAGAAAATGCTGACAAAATAATTTAAGTAATTTAAGTAATTTAATTAGGTGAAGTTCTTTTTACCGGTTGCGCATTTGTTATGCTTATCAAAATTTTTTTAAGAGAGAAAGAGTTCCTTTCTGATAGATTTTTTCCTCTTGAGGAAAAAATCTACTTAAATTATTTTGTCAGCATTTTCTTCATTTCCTTTTTTATATATCACAACTCGTGTTCCACATCTCCTTTTTTAAATATATATATATATATATAATATATATATATATATATATATATATATATATATATATATATATGTATATATATATATACAACGGGCCTCTTTCAGTTTCCGTCTACCAAATCCACTCACAAGGCTTTGGTCGGCCAGAGGCTATAGTAGAAGACACTTGCCCAAGGTGCCAAGCAGTGGCACTGAACCCGGAACCATGTGGCTCGGAAGCAAGCTTCTTACCACACAGCCACTCCCGCGATTGACGCCTTGCATTCGCGGTGTCCCTTTTAAATTCCAGCATTTTAAAAAATAAAGTACTATTCTTTCCCCACACACCTTAATTTTGAATTGAATTTACGGTTAAGAGATTCGCTTCGAAATCATGTAGTTCTAGATTCGATCTTATAACACATAACCTGGAGCAAATATCTTCTCATATGACATTACATCGACCCACTATGAGTGAAATTGGGTAAACGGTAACTGTCAAGTTACCATCGGATGAATTGTACCTATTCTTATGCGGTAAACTTACCCTGTCGCTCGGTTTTAATACCCCTTTTGGCCCTTGGGATACCGTAAGCAGAATCCATTCTTTAGCAAGCATTCATTCCTGGTACCAATCACGGATTAGCTATTAGTCATGGTTTCTTCACCCTTCCCCACTAATCTTAATTGCTCTGCAAAATATCATGGGCGCATCACTGATTAAGCGATCTTTCCATCATTGATTAAACTATTAATAAATCTATAAGGTGATATAGCTCTTATGATAAAAGGCAGATTTTCTCTGCCTGTTACCATGTTCGTTTTTAATACAATTCTACAATATAGAATTTCTTCAATCGGAATTTACCTATGATTTTTCGAAGTAGATTCGATTGGGTCATGGCATATAAAGTTTTTTTTCAATTTGACCCCCAATTAAGCAAAAATTCGAGAAAAGTAAATATTTTACGATTTGCCTCTCTAATTTCAACTGCTACACTCCTGCTATTACCATACTTTCTCCTACTTTCTCTTTGCAAGTGTACCTTAAACCACTACTCAAAAAAATACAGAGCAAACAGAAACAAATAAATACATAACGATTTACTCCTCACACAATTTCTTCAATTGGAATTTACCTATGATTTTTCGAAGTACATTTCACTCGGTCATGGCATATAAATTTCTTTCAATTTGACCCCCAATTAAGCTAAAATTCGAGAAAACTCAATATTTTACGATTTCCCTCTCTCACTTCAAAGGCTTTACTCCGCCTATTACCACACTTTCTCTCACTTTCTCTTTACACACATAAACACGCAAACATATACATATATGACAGTGTCAATTGTTGAAAGAAAATTGTAAGCTAAGAAGGTGTGTGTGTGTGTGTGTGGTGTGTGTGTGTGCGCGTGTGTGTGTGTGTGTGTGTGTCTGTGTGTCTGTGTGTGTGAGTGTGTGTGTGTGTGTGTGTGTAGGAAATGAAGGATAAAAATATGGCAAGAAGTGGACAGATGTACATATATACATACATCCATACATACATACATGTGTGTGTGTGTGTGTGTGTGTATGTATGTGTATTAATGTGTGTGTGTTATCTCTCTCTATATAAAGCTGAAGTTGTCTGTGTGCGGCAGGTTTGGTAGCCTTCAACTAACACTATCTCCTCTGAGACCCTGCGACGCATGTTGACCAAAATTGAGAGTATGATAGAAGGGTTGCTCTTCCTTCCGCAGAAGATAAAATTCAAATCGGACCATGTTAACACCAAAAATTATTTACATCAAAAAGGTGCTTTTTTCTATGAAAATCCCTATTTTTTACGATTTTTTCACTGCTGTGTCGCCACTTTTCGGTGTATTTCAACCAGAAAAATGTTCACTTGAAGAGAATAACAAGCTACATAAATGCAAAATTTTTACTTTTCAAAAATTCCAATTCCAGCGGGTCGAAACAAACCCGAGCAACGACGGGCGATACTGCTAGTTTACAATAATTGAACCGGTTTGAAGATTCCCTGATTTTAAAAGTTGTGTGAGAATGAGGGATATAGAGCTATGCTGTAACTGTCTGACCTATGAACGGTGCTTGAAAATTCGTTCCCCTTTATATTAAAAAAAATATATGTCAAATTGTTATCAGTTAAGATAAAGATTAATTGGCTGAAAATAGTCACAAGGTCAGGAATACAATTTGGAAAATTCTCTGCCTGACCTCATAACCATCTTCAACCATATTGCATGGATATTGATAGCGCCAAAAGTCACACATACACATGTGTGGTGGGTAGGGTTGTATTGTGCGTATGAGTGTAATGTAAAACGATTATAATAGTACTTCTCCGGTTTCGCGCCTGGATACTCATCATAGAAATAGGTATTAGATGGAAGATCATAGAGGCCATATAAAAGTTGGTAGAAGGAAGAGGAGATATAGTTGGTAAGTCTGTTATGCGTGTTTTTGCTATTAAAGTGAATATTATTTAAAGAAATAATAAACTCTATTGGCTTTTTGGTTCTAGTGGAGGACGTATTGAATGAATCATGTATTTGACGTACATTTAGGAAAATATTTACTTTATAGTGGATAATTTTAAATTTCTGTACTCAGTCTCATATATTCATCTAACTAGGCACAGTAGTACCTCATCCATTCATTCAGGTCGAAGAGTGTGGAACCACTTCTTCGCCATTATTGTTTGCAGGTCTATTCCGAACCTGAGTTGTGGTTCCTGTCAGGGTCCCGGTTAGTGTTAAATAACATGTAACCAACCAAGCCAGGAAACGTTAAAATCATGGGATGTAGCATGGTGGATGTAAACTACTTTTAGCTGATGAATTTATTGAGTCAATGGCGAATATCATCACTAGATGCTGGGCGGATGGACAAACAACAAACTGTCAATGGCCAGGTTCAACCAATTCAGTTAACATATTACCATCATCTATACTCGTGGCGTGCGCAGATGAGACATTTCAGCAAGCGAAGAGTAACTAAAA
>NC_042999.1:115035843-115050843 GCF_006345805.1 Octopus sinensis
CTCAAAATTCGATGCCAACTAACCAACTTTAAAACAAGTTCTCTAAACTGAAGAAGGATTTTATAGAGATGGTAACCTCTTTTCAGGTAATGTTAATCCGCAAGATCCGCAAGAGATGGATAAATTCAAAAAATACACAGTCTGTTCTTCAAAAGTTATTAACTTCAAATAAAAAACATTAACCTTACCTCTAGTGCTCTATACTGCAATTCAAATGAAACATTAAACTATATACACTGGCTATCTGACAATCCAAATATCATTATTAATGGCTTAGTCCAGATCATCTCTCTTGGGCTTTCCAAATTAACCGCCAATAAAGTTTTTTTTTTTTTTTACCTTAGTTAAATAATATTACACTCATTCAAAAATATAAATGCAAAAACAATCATGTACAAGGAAGGCAACTCTAGAAAAACAACCGCAGTAACAAAAAAAGAAATGTCATTTGGTATAACCCTCTTTTTCAGTTTACCTGTAAAATCCTAATACTTCACAATTTCTTTACTTTATCCAGAAACACCGAATATTACAAAATCTTCAAGAAAAACATCACTAAAACTTTTTGTACCTTGTCTCATCTAAACTACAGTTTCGTACCTCATCTAAACTATCTAAATTAAACCAAATTACAACTAACCGATGACCCGTAATTCCAACTGTACAATTTAATTTCTTTTTAAATATTAGTTGTTTATATAAAATGTAATATAAATCCACAGTATACAAACTAACAATCCTACTAAAGCATACATTTGCTTCATTTCGAACCCATTTACATCACGATTTAACCATTTAACCAGTATACAGTTACAGGTGCAAAGATATCTCAATAGTGGAAATAGAAAAACCTACGCTTTATGAACTACTGACGGCTGTGTTTTCGTTTTATACAGCATTCATCTGCAATTGACATTCAGAAAAAAATTTCTTATCGACAACGTTAAATGCAAAAAATGGCTTAAAATATACATTAAGATATACTATTCTACTAACGATTAAACATTGACCTGTATATTGAATGACCACCCACCTTCTACACCAAAATAGTATAATATCTCCAAATGATCCCCTTGTGTTCATCCCCTCAAAAGTTTGTCAGACATATTTTAATAATTTAGATTCACATTGCACCATTAACATTCATTTCCTAATATATTTTATGTCATTTACGTTCTGATTTCAAATTCCGCCGAGGTCGACTTTGCCTTTTATCATTTCAGGGTCGACAAATTAAGTACCAGTTACGTACTGGGATCAATCTAATCGACTGGCCCCTTCCCCAAAAATTTCGGGCCTTGTGCCTAGAGAAGAAAAGAATATATTTTATGTTGTGATTTGCTTTTATATATTATACAGTTATAGTTTATTCATAATGTCTTAAATTCTCTCCAAGTATATTTTTACGCTCTATAAATTTTATCCTTATGTCTATTCTTATTATTCCATATTTCTTTGTGCGTCCGTCTGAAAATGAATCTGTCCGAATGCGAGCATACTTGGATATGTTAACACTGATACCCTCCCATTAAACGAAGACTAACACCTCCTAATCATCTCGCCCTTAATTCTCTACCTCCCATATATATAAGAAAAAAGTCAGGCAATAAATTTACTAATTTACTTTGGAAAACATGTTGCTTCAGAAACTTAACAATTAACTAACATACAACACCACCTCGCATGGGTTCCATGCAAATACCTACTAACTACATCTTAAAAGCGACCTCACTAATACAATTAATATTAGTTTCAATTTTGGACACAAGGCCATAAATTTCAGGGGAGGAGGTAAATCGATTACATCGACCCCAGTGCTTAATTAGTACTTATTTTATCGAATCCGAACGGACGAAAGACAAGGTCGACCTCGACGGAATTTGAACTCAGAACGTAGCAACAGACGAAATGCCGCTAAACATTTTGCCCGGCGTGATAACGATTCTGCCAGCTCGCCGCCTTTAATACACTTAGTATTATTGTTTATCTCAAATAAATTTTAATTGATCAATATACTCTGAGTATATGAAATATAAACGGTCCCTATAATTCTTTAAAATCTGTTCAATGAGTTGCTTTCCTAGCTTTTATTGTCTTCCTATTCTTTTCTATCTTTCGTGTGTGTAACTAATGAGAGAGGGGAATCTTTTCATTTTCGTCGCCTGGACGTCAGATTTTTCTAGTTAACTAAATAATTTGAAACTTCGTGTACTGGTAGAGTGTCTCAAAACAAAACACTAATTCCAATTTGTTTATTTGAGAAAAATCTATTTTATGACTTTAATCGTAGATTAAATCTGCGAATTTTAACCAATCATATTGTTTGTTTTCATATGTAATACTTTACTGCATTCTCTTAGTGTGACGTAGAAAGCTTAATAAAATCTGTGCACAGTTTGGAAATTATTAACTAAGACGAGCAAATTATATTTCCGTCGTCTTAAATTTCGTTTTCGCTTCGAAAAATAATTTCTGTAACGTCGAGAGGTTCACATAATTCTGTCATTTACATTATTATCATTACAGCCTTAAAGTAAATCTTTGTCAATTTTCCGTTTTACCAGTGCCTCATTAAGAAGAGAACACGTGCGGAGGTCTGACTGTATTTTATTTAATTTCTGTTTAAAATTTTATACAAAACTAATAATTTTACAAACAATTTTTAAAATGGCTAGTCTAGGTGAATTGTTTAGGTTTTCGCTTATTATTTACAATAACATACGTGAAATGTAAACAACTCGAAATAATGTAAACACTGAATCGGCCATACATACATACACACACACACATACATACACACACATACATACACATACATACACACACACATACATATATACATACACACATGCATTTTCGTATGTGTGTGTTTACGTGTAGTTCTGGGACTTTTTTGTTTTGTTATATTATCGATCGCGAACTTCCCGATTCTACATTTTCCGTCAAAGTGACCCTGCACAGGTTTATTACTTAGTCCTAAACCAACCCTTTTCAAAGAGAACAATGACGAAAGGCTTTCCCAACTCAACCGTGACCATCACTTTTTCGAGTATCTAACACTACATTATCGCACAGTCCCCTTTTTACAAAGGTTAGCAGTGAATATTTAGCTTCTATTTCTAGCAGGATAGGCAGTCGCTGTGTCTCGTCTTTCTTCCATTCCTTTTTTAAGGTGGTTTGGGAGTGGTTGGAGCTAAATAGCTGCTATTTCAAGCCGAACAAACAACCGCTTTGTCGCGTCTTTCACCCCCGTTTTAAAGATAGCTAGAAGTGGTGTAGATTTGACTGCTATTTCTAGCAACTGTGTCTGTCTCATATTTCTTTCCTTCTCAGCAGTAAGCAGTAATTGATTCTACAACATAGAGGTTACTGGAGTGATTTCTATTGGAACTTTATGTTGTTATTTAACTCAAGGTCAACCTGATCGAAGAAAACCCACGATGATAAGACAATCTCACTGTAATCTGTTCATTTTTTTTTTCCTGCAGGCATAAATTTCTGTATAACCGATAGTAGTGTGACATTTGAGAGAATTAACTGGCTGCTATTTCTATTTGCATTTGCATCACAAATTGTAACATCCTGCTTGCATACATGTATCATGCTTCAAAATGTATTACACACCTGTTGTACAATTGCAGTCCTGCTATGGACTCTTCTTCTATTCTTTGCATTTGCATCACAAATTGTAACATCCTGCTTGCATACATGTATCATGCTTCAAAATGTATTACACACCTGTTGTACAATTGCAATCCTGCTATGGACTCTTCTTCTATTCTTTGCATTTGCATCACAAATTCTAACATCCTGCTTGCATATATGTATCATGCTTCAAAATGTATTACACACCTGTTGTAGAATTGCAGTGCGGCCATGGACTCTTCTTCTATTCTTTGCATTTGCATCACAAATTGTAACATCCTGCTTGCATACATGTATCATGCTTCAAAATGTATTACACACCTGTTGTACAATTGCAATCCTGCTATGGACTCTTCTTCTATTCTTTGCATTTGCATCACAAATTGTAACATCCTGCTTGCATATATGTATCATGCTTCAAAATGTATTACACACCTGTTGTACAATTGCAGTGCGGCCATGGACTCTTCTTCTATTCTTTGCATTTGCATCACAAATTGTAACATCCTGCTTGCATACATGTATCATGCTTCAAAATGTATTACACACCTGTTGTACAATTGCAGTCCTGCTATGGACTCTTCTTCTATTCTTTGCATTTGCATCACAAATTCTAATATCCTGCTTGCATACATGTATCATGCTTCAAAATGTATTACACACCTGTTGTACAATTGCAGTGCGGCCATGGACTCTTCTTCTATTCTTTGCATTTGCATCACAAATTCTAACATCCTGCTTGCATACATGTATCATGCTTCAAAATGTACTACACACCTGTTGTACAATTGCAGTCCTGCTATGGACTCTTCTTCTATTCTTTGCATTTGCATCACAAATTCTAACATCCTGCTTGCATACATGTATCATGCTTCAAAATGTATTACACACCTGTTGTACAATTGCAGTCCTGCTATGGACTCTTCTTCTATTCTTTGCATTTGCATCACAAATTGTAACATCCTGCTTGCATATATGTATCATGCTTCAAAATGTATTACACACCTGTTGTACAATTGCAGTCCTGCTATGGACTCTTCTTCTATTCTTTGCATTTGCATCACAAATTGTAACATCCTGCTTGCATACATGTATCATGCTTCAAAATGTATTACACACCTGTTGTACAATTGCAGTCCTGCTATGGACTCTTCTTCTATTCTTTGCATTTGCATCACAAATTGTAACATCCTGCTTGCATACATGTATCATGCTTCAAAATGTATTACACACCTGTTGTACAATTGCAGTCCTGCCATGGACTCTTCTTCTATTCTTTGCATTTGCATCACAAATTCTAACATCCTGCTTGCATACATGTATCATGCTTCAAAATGTATTACACACCTGTTGTACAATTGCAGTCCTGCCATGGACTCTTCTTCTATTCTTTGCATTTGCATCACAAATTCTAACATCCTGCTTGCATACATGTATCATGCTTCAAAATGTATTACACACCTGTTGTACAATTGCAGTCCTGCCATGGACTCTTCTTCTATTCTTTGCATTTGCATCACAAATTCTAACATCCTGCTTGCATATATGTATCATGCTTCAAAATGTATTACACACCTGTTGTACAATTGCAGTCCTGCTATGGACTCTTCTTCTATTCTTTGCATTTGCATCACAAATTGTAACATCCTGCTTGCATACATGTATCATGCTTCAAAATGTATTACACACCTGTTGTACAATTGCAGTCCTGCTATGGACTCTTCTTCTATTCTTTGCATTTGCATCACAAATTCTAACATCCTGCTTGCATATATGTATCATGCTTCAAAATGTATTACACACCTGTTGTACAATTGCAGTCCTGCTATGGACTCTTCTTCTATTCTTTGCATTTGCATCACAAATTCTAACATCTTGCTTGCATACATGTATCATGCTTCAAAATGTATTACACACCTGTTGTACAATTGCAGTCCTGCTATGGACTCTTCTTCTATTCTTTGCATTTGCATCACAAATTGTAACATCCTGCTTGCATATATGTATCATGCTTCAAAATGTATTACACACCTGTTGTACAATTGCAGTGCGGCCATGGACTCTTCTTCTATTCTTTGCATTTGCATCACAAATTCTAACATCCTGCTTGCATACATGTATCATGCTTCAAAATGTATTACACACCTGTTGTACAATTGCAGTCATGCTATGGACTCTTCTTCTATTCTTTGCATTTGCATCACAAATTGTAACATCCTGCTTGCATACATGTATCATGCTTCAAAATGTATTACACACCAGTTGTACAATTGCAATCCTGCTATGGACTCTTCTTCTATTCTTTGCATTTGCATCACAAATTGTAACATCCTGCTTGCATACATGTATCATGCTTCAAAATGTATTACACACCTGTTGTACAATTGCAGTCCTGCTATGGACTCTTCTTCTATTCTTTGCATTTGCATCACAAATTCTAACATCCTGCTTGCATACATGTATCATGCTTCAAAATGTATTACACACCTGTTGTACAATTGCAGTCCTGCTATGGACTCTTCTTCTATTCTTTGCATTTGCATCACAAATTCTAACATCCTGCTTGCATACATGTATCATGCTTCAAAATGTATTACACACCTGTTGTACAATTGCAGTCCTGCTATGGACTCTTCTTCTATTCTTTGCATTTGCATCACAAATTGTAACATCCTGCTTGCATACATGTATCATGCTTCAAAATGTATTACACACCTGTTGTACAATTGCAGTCCTGCTATGGACTCTTCTTCTATTCTTTGCATTTGCATCACAAATTCTAATATCCTGCTTGCATACATGTATCATGCTTCAAAATGTATTACACACCTGTTGTACAATTGCAGTCCTGCTATGGACTCTTCTTCTATTCTTTGCATTTGCATCACAAATTCTAACATCCTGCTTGCATACATGTATCATGCTTCAAAATGTATTACACACCTGTTGTACAATTGCAGTCCTGCTATGGACTCTTCTTCTATTCTTTGCATTTGCATCACAAATTCTAACATCCTGCTTGCATACATGTATCATGCTTCAAAATGTATTACACACCTGTTGTACAATTGCAGTCCTGCTATGGACTCTTCTTCTATTCTTTGCATTTGCATTACAAATTCTAACATCCTGCTTGCATACATGTATCATGCTTCAAAATGTATTACACACCTGTTGTACAATTGCAGTCCTGCTATGGACTCTTCTTCTATTCTTTGCATTTGCATCACAAATTCTAACATCCTGCTTGCATACATGTATCATGCTTCAAAATGTATTACACACCTGTTGTACAATTGCAGTCCTGCTATGGACTCTTCTTCTATTCTTTGCATTTGCATCACAAATTGTAACATCCTGCTTGCATATATGTATCATGCTTCAAAATGTATTACACACCTGTTGTACAATTGCAATCCTGCTATGGACTCTTCTTCTATTCTTTGCATTTGCATCACAAATTGTAACATCCTGCTTGCATACATGTATCATGCTTCAAAATGTATTACACACCTGTTGTACAATTGCAATCCTGCTATGGACTCTTCTTCTATTCTTTGCATTTGCATCACAAATTGTAACATCCTGCTTGCATACATGTATCATGCTTCAAAATGTATTACACACCTGTTGTACAATTGCAGTCCTGCTATGGACTCTTCTTCTATTCTTTGCATTTGCATCACAAATTCTAACATCCTGCTTGCATATATGTATCATGCTTCAAAATGTATTACACACCTGTTGCACAGTTGCTGTCCTGCCATGGACTCTTCTTCTATTCTTTGCATTTGCATCACAAATTCTAACATCCTGCTTGCATATATGTATCATGCTTCAAAATGTATTACACACCTGTTGCACAATTGCTGTCCTGCCATGGACTCTTCTTCTATTCTTTGCATTTGCATCACAAATTCTAACATCCTGCTTGCATATATGTATCATGCTTCAAAATGTATTACACACCTGTTGTACAATTGCAGTGCGGCCATGGACTCTTCTTCTATTCTTTGCATTTGCATCACAAATTGTAACATCCTGCATTAAAATTGATTTACTCTTTATTTGGTTTTGTTTCTGCTTTTGTTTACATTGTGTGCATGCCTTGTTATGGTTTATGTGAGGGTTAGAGCTATGGTCTAGAATTGGCAACAGATAGCATACTAAATTGTAAATGGCCACGTTTACTGTATGCTAAACTGGCACTAGAGATTTAATGAAACCGTTTACCTATCAGAATTTAAGTCATGAAAGGGTTAGTTAGCATTGTCAACACACTTCACATTTCTCTCTGTTTCTGTGGGCAATGGAATAAAACACTAGATAAGGAGTGGGTCAATATAGTTGACATTATTTCCTCCTATAAAATTTTTGGCTATGTACCTTTCTAAGAAATTCTTATTTGTATTAATATAAAGTGCGAGCAAGAGAACATCTGCAGGCTTTCCTAAACTGTTAATGTGAATGTAGATGATGTCTTTTTTCAACTTGTGTAAATTAATGTCTGATGAGAATGTGATTCCATGTAGAAGCTGCCATTCTGGAGATAAATGATTGGCTAAAATATTTAGTAAAAGGGTTCTAGCTGTGAGACATGTTAAAGATGATGATGTGGGCTCAGTTTGATATAGTTTACAGCTTACTAATTCACAGGAATAGTAGTGGGTGTTAGGGGTTTTTTCCCCATGTTTTATTTGAACAATTTGGCTGGATAAAGGGGGCTGTATCCTTGCCTTTTGCATTCCTTCTGAGACAAGAGCTGTGCCTTCAAAACTGGTAAGATTGACGTAGTTGATCTTGAATAAAATTTGTGGATGGCTGCAGAGGAAAAAACATGGACAAGGGAATTTCAGAAGGCTGATAATCTGGTAAGAAAGAATTTAATGCTTAGTTTGCAGGTGAATTACATGCTACATGATCTTCGAGCCTTTTGTCGCCAGATGCTGTAACATGGTTTGTATCCAATATAATAGTACCACCACTATTGCGATAATGGCCTAATATGTGGTACCAGTGTGATAAAATAAGATAATGCAGCAGCAATAACAACATAACTATCTCTCAAGAACCAAAAAATATTCCAAATGAACAAACCAACCCACACTCGAACTTCTCTATGAAATAACACAAACTATATACACTCTCTCAGTTCAGTCCATTCCTCACAAGAGGGTACCTTGGCTCTCATCACAACACTGAGAGTGTAAGGGGTTACTAACTTTGTTCTGCCGACAAATTTCCATTTATTTATTCTTAAGCTTCTCTTACTGCTAGAAACCACCTCTGCCTGGTACTGGCATTTATGTGAACAATGTAGACAATTGACAAGTATCAAATGCCACAATACATAAATTCATTATTTATTAAAATTATCTTCAATTGTAGAAGTATCATAATTACTAAATGGTAATCGATTAGCATATTCAGGGCCATTTAGTCACCTACCAATCTGGTAGACACACTAGTCAAATTGACTACATCCTCACTAGGAAACAGGAAAGACGACTACTTGTAAATGCCCAAACCTTCCCAGGTGAAGAATGTACCCCACAATATAGATTAGTAGTTAGCGACTTCAGGATCAGGGCTAAATGGATGCCCAGAAGACGACCAGAATGGAGGAGAAGGGTCTGGAAGCTTAAGGATCCTGCAAAAAGAGATTGAGAGACATATTACTCAAAGCTGGGGAAGACAACTGGAGTTTTCTACAGGACAACCTTTTGAGGGCTAGTGACGAGATCTGTGGATGGTGCAAAGTCTCCTCTCAACCCAAGGTAACGTAATGGTGGAACAATGTTGTTGACAGGGCTAGTAAGGAAAAGAAACAGGCTTTGAAGGACTGGAAGACTGGTGATAGCAGGGAATGGTATCAGACTGCCAAAAGGGAAGCTAGGAGATAGGTTTATTTGGCCAGAGGGGAAGCAGATAAGGAAAATTTTGCCAATGTTCTGCGCCGTGATGACCAAAGACTTGAAGTATTTTCCTGTTGCCAGACAGTGTGTGAGAGAGAATCACGATGTCCTAGGAGAGAAATGTGTCCTCATGGGTGACGGTTCACTTGCTGCAAAGAGACAGGTTTGGAGACGCCATTATGAAAGTTTGCTAAATAAAGTGAATGAATGTGAGAAAGAGAGTCAGCCGAATGCCGGCCCAACAGAGGGACCAGCTATCTATCTAAAATTGACGTGCCTTGTAGGTAAAGCAATTAAGGGTATGAAGACAGGGAAAGCCCCCGGACAATCAGGAATCACCACAGAGATGCTCAAACTATCTAGTGGTGTCGGCTATAGCCTACTCAACTAGGTGATACATGAAGGAGTCATACCCAATGACTGGTGTAGCAGCACCATAGTCAACTGCTAACAAAGGTAAAGGTGACGCATTAGATACAAATAATTACAGAGGTATCAAGTTGTTGGATCAGGTAATGAAGGTCACGGAGAGGGGTATAGCCCAAGTAATTAGGGAGAGAGGCAGTTTAGATGAGATGCAGTTTCAGTTCGTGCCAGGGGAAAGCACCACTGATGCTATATTTCTGATAAGACAGATGCAGGAGAAATAGCTAGTCCAAGCCAAGCCAAGCCAAGCCAAGCCAAGCCAAGCCAAGCCAAGCCGAGCCAAGCCAAGCCAAGCCGAGCCAAGCCAAGCCTTCTTGTTCATAGTGGTAAGACGAAAGCCATAGCGCTCGCTGTGGTCTCGTAGCCGTGGACAGTGAGCCCAATGGCGCCCAGAGCGAGCTCAACACACTCCTTATACCCTAAGTAAGGCATGTGTAAAATTTGAATGAAATCGGTTGTGTAGTTCTCAAGTTTTAGGGAAACACACATTCTCACGGCACGAAAAAAGCACCCACTACACTCACAGAGTGGTTGGCGTTAGGAAGGTCATCCACCTGTATAAACACTGCCAGATCAGACTGGAGCTTGGTGCAGTCTCCTGGCTTCCCAGACCCCGGTCACACTGTCGAACCCGTGCTAGCACGGAAAACGGACGTTAAACGATGATGCTAATGATGATTCTCCGTATTTGTTTCTCTCTCCTTTCTCTCTCACTTTCCCACTCTCTTACTTTTCTTTTCTCTCGGACTCTCCCTCGCTTTCTCTTACTCTCTATCTTTATCTATCTCTCTCCCATTTATAAACAACAGAAGATCTGGCGTAAAATTTTCAACTTGATGTAAAAGAAAATTCGTAAACACTAAGTTTTGAAGTGATTCTTTCTCACGACAGTAGACTCACCATGGCAAGCATTCAAAAGTTCTTTATCATGGACGGCAACACATTGACAATTAAAAGGCTGGCGCAAATTTTTTAGCTTGATGTAACAGAGAATTCCTAAACACCCGCTCCTTGAAATTTTAATCCCCTTCCAGCCCCATTTAGACGCCTTTTCACATTTTGGTTAATATAACCCGATTTCATTCGGGTCTACTGGGGCTACATTTTATAAGATGAGGAATTTTAGTCCTAGAGGTGACGCCTTTCATTTGAGGGAAAAATAGTTGTCATGCAAACTTGCCAGCACTTTTAACATAGGTGTGCATATTTTCAGCTGAATCGACCGACTACGTAATGCACACATTATATATATATATATATATTATATAATATATATATATATATTATATATATATATATATATTAATATATATATCTGTGTGTGTGTGTGTGCACGCATTATATATACAAATGAGATATATATCTGTATAAATTAAATCAGAGATAAAACCACTAATAGGCAAATCAAACAGTGAAAAACCAAAACAACAAAACATTAAAAAAAATATAATATAGAAAATATAGAAAACATAAAATTGAAAATTTTAATTATTTAAATTGAAAATAAAATTATTAAATTATATTTATAATTTGTTTAAAAAATATATATAACCATGAAAAAGTATGAAAAATTTAATATACATAAATACAGATATATACACTTTGTATATATACATTATATATACATATTTATATATAGAACACACACACATACATTATATATACATATTTATATATAGAACACACACACACACATACATTATATATACATATTTATATATAGAACACACACACACACATATAAATGAACGCAAGAATATCTGATTCATAATATTTGTTCTCATGCTCGTGTGTTGTTTGTTGGTGACAGACAGATACTTAAAAGAACGCCGCCGAAGTGATGGGAAGCTAGGAAACAGAGTCAGTGAAAAAGAGAGGAAATAGCGAGAGTGACAGATACTTTAAATAATGGTAGTGGAACTCTCAAAGTTATAAATGAAGGGGAGTAAGAGAGGGAAAGGAGGAAATAGCGTGAGTGAGGAAGATGGCCCCTAGCAACCACACCTTTTAAGATAGGGATTTCTAAGGTAACCCACGAGCATCGTCACCTCATTCTACATGTCCCTGTAAATTTTGAGCGAATCGGACGGGACGTAGTGGCATTGAAAGCGATCCAAGCGGTAAAGCATTTCAGTTTTATATATAGAATAGAAGAAGAAGATAGAAGATATATATATATATATATATATATATATATATATATATATATATAATATAGATATATATATATATTATAATTTCAACAATTGAGGGTAAAATTAATTAATTATTAATCAATTTCACCAAGTATTCAGTATGTAAAGGGACCATTATAGGCGAATTCAAAATTTTACCCTCAATTGTTGAAATTATAATTCATCTCTCTCTGCTAATTCTGCGTTAATACATGGTGTTTGTCAATTTTAACCCACGCTGGTGGAAAGGGGAGAGCAGAAATTCTTCGCTTGCATATTCGAATTTGATAGCACTTTTAGTTCGAGCAGAATTCTAGAGGTGATTAGAAGCCGAAAGGGTATGCTCCCGACTTTCAGTGTTCCCAAATCCGATTCAAGAATTCTGAGCTGAAGAAAGAAATGTCGAATTGACTAATCTAGAAACGTACGTTCTCGAATAACCTTGCACTTGATTTTTTAATGTTTTTTCCCCATACTTTTGTGAGTTAGTTTAGGCAAACAATATCTGAGAGAGATCTTCTTTAAGTATTAGAAATAGCTGAAGAAATTTCTTTAGCTGCTATTTCTAATGAGTTCAGTATGTGGCAAAGTAATTTATTTTACTAAGCCCTTATATATAAATTATATATATATATATATATATATATATTATATAATATATATATATATATATATATATATATAAACGTGAAGTTGTCTGGATATATGTAGGTATGTGTGTGTGTGTGATACGATGTATGTGTAGGACTTCTTTTGGCCCCACCTGAGTTTTGAAACTGAAGGGGTAAATTTCCCCCTAAACTATAGAGCCTTATTGTTCTGTTGAGGAACAATGTTGTTTTATTCAACCGATGGCTTGCCAACATTTGATTGATGTATTTTCCTCTTGACCCATACCCTTCTAGGTTGTAAAGGGTTTAAATAGATAATATAAGGGATCTTTCCCTTTGAACAGCAGATCGAGAAATAAATTTTTTGTAACTAAACACTTTAACCTTCGGACACTAACCCTAACCCTAACCCTAATGTGTCATATAAAACATATTTTACTTTTAATGTTACTCTTGACCGCGGCCATGCTGGAGCATCGCCTTTAATCGAGCAACTAGACCCCGGGACTTATTCTTTTTGTAAGCCCAGTACTTATTCTATCGGTCCTTTTGCCGAACCGCTAAGTAACGGGGACATAAATACACCAGTATCGGTTGTCAAGCAATGCTAGGGGGACAAACACAGACACACAAACACACACACATACATTATATATATATATATATATGACGGGCTTCTTTCAGTTTCCGTCTACCAAATCCACTCACAAGGCTTTGGTTGGCCCGAGGTTATAGTAGAAGACACTTGCCCAAGGTGCCAGACAGTGGGACTGAACCCGGAATCAGCCACTCCAATATTTTTTTAACATCTGGCCTGTAAAAACCTAATAAACCTCTAAATATTTTATAAGTCATCATACTATTTTTATCTTTAAAAAACAATGACCGAAGGAGTGAGAAGATTAGATTATTCATGAAGCGTCTTCATAAAAACGAAAACACAGAACTCCTTTGGCATCTTAAATAAATACGATATTAATTCCAATAAAAGTAAAAAGACCCGTTTTCCTTGACCAACTTTACTGACGTCAGCATTTGAATGGATAGGTATAGGGGTGTTTACAACTCTGTTTCATTGCGATTAACTCATTCTATTGGGCCCTGAAAGATAAGACAAAAACCAGCCGAGTAGGATTTGAAATGATTATTGTAAAATAATGCAAATGTCGGCTTACCTATACATGTGTGCCCCTACCCAACCGACTTTGTTGCCTCACAACTTCCAGAAAAATGTAAATTTTTTAATGAAATTTTCAAAAAATACCGTTAATCCTCGAGTATAGTCTGCCCTGAGTATAATACGCAGGGGATTTTTAGGGGGCTGTACCTCTGGAAAACCTAAACCTTGTGTATATACGCACCCCTTCTCTAACTTCAGTCAAGGAGGTCTGTATAACGTCCTTGGTTTCTAAAAATGTATACAGTAACGTCCTTATTATTATTGTATAATAACATAATGCAAACGTGTAGCTTTTTTGTGCATTTTGTTTGCAGAAAATAAAGAAATAACAGTAATAACGTTTAATAAATGTTGCTTATTGCAAGTTATGGATGATTCTTTTATGACTTCATTGCTTTCAGGCTTAGCTTAAGGTATTTTCGAGCCCGACATCACAAAATATCTCTGAATAAACATTGCCTGACAGCAAATAGAGACTTGGACATTGCTTAGAAAATAATTTCCATTTTTAACCGCATATATAGTACGCACTAGGGATTTGACCTTTAAATTTTGGGAAAATAATGCGGATTATACTTGAGGATTTACGGTATGTTTTAGATGGTGTATATTCCGTTATGTAGGAATTTAATTTTAAAAAATTCTGTGGTTAGGAAGAGAGGTTTCGGGAAATTCACATGAGTTGACTTTGTTTCCTCATAACTTGGGTATTTTTTAATGAAATTTGCTACAAATACTTTTCAGAATGTATACATTCAGATTATATTGGAATTCGATGTGAAAAGGAAAATAGTGGCACACATCACAATTTCTTTCGAAATCTCAAGTTTCATTTTGTACATATATATGATATCCATTAGTACATATGTGCATAAAAACCCACCATTTTTGTATTTTCTTTGGTCATATAAAACCCCAGCATTTTCGATAGCCGCCTCATGAAAAAGTGAAAGTCTTTCTTCGGCAATTTCTTGATTTCAGCAACTATTTTCGGAAAAAAAAAATTTGCCCCCTACCCCTCCACCTCCAGTTTCTTCATCTCGCTTGTT
>NC_042999.1:115058343-115065843 GCF_006345805.1 Octopus sinensis
CAGGAAAATCACACGAAAGGAGGTCTCGTGAGCCATATTTTGTATCCAGAAATCGAAGAGATGAATAGCACAACCGTACTGTGAATCCCTATCGATTAGGATAACACTTTTCAGTGGCTATATTCTTATAAATACAAAATAAAAGTGAAATTTTTCAATCATTATCATGTGAAATATAAAAATAATACGCCAAAACTTTTTTATTATAGCATTAATATTTCATTTGTTGTTGTTTTGTGTTTGTTTGTTTTTTTGCTTGTTTTTTTTTTTGGAGTTTTTGTTTTTGGCATTTTAATACCCAAAATTAACTGTATTACAAAAGACCATCAGAAAACAATGTTTGTAAATGTGAAATAATGATATATGATGGAAACAGGCTTCAAATGGAAATACCAATTGATGCTAAAAGCTGCTGAAAGATTACAGTACTGTTAAATTGGGAAATCATATACAATGTGAATTATTATGATTGAAAAAAGTGATACTAATATTGTTTGTTTGTTTTTTTATTTGCGTAGTTGTCTATAGAAATCAGAGTTAATGATCGGACTGGTCATAAAATACAACTATATTGAAAACAACTTTAATTACCTTGTTTGAAAATGTTGCCAGCGACAAATTGAAACAAACAGAACATAAACACTGATATTTTACAAACGTTTATTGAATAACACGCAAAAACACCTTCAGTTTATAAGATCATTGACCTCAGACTGAATATTGAGGAAGATTTGTGATTCCTTTTGCACAACAAGACAGGTTATCGTTTATGATATTGAAAGATTTTTTCTTCATGTTTTAATCTATAGATGTCTACAGATGTAATTATAGGCCCCGGTCCACAAGACCAAGAAAGGAGTATAATAATGAGTGTACCATTTTTAAATAAAATTACAAAGATGTTGATACGATTTAGATATTTTCATGATGGAAATGATACAGCAGTTTTTTTTTATTTGAGTTATGACTATGAGACAAAAACCATTGGTAAAATAGACAGATTTAAGCATTTCAGTAAACCATGTGAATTGCTAAGACTGTTTGTCGTGAGGACTAAAACTGTCCAAAGTTTCAGAAAAAGGTATTTTGACAAAATAACTCATAGCTCATGACGCCTGTAACTCCAACAATCCCTCGCTCAGCACTCCTACCACCCAATTAACACTTCACTCTACAGTTCTCATTCATTGCAAGGATTTCTTCATCTCCATCCTGTCTTCACGTTGTAACATATTCACTTCTGTTTCATTTCCAATATCCAATGCATTGTATACTACAGTCAAAGCACCTTTATCCGAATCAAGACTTTTACACTCCTCACAAAAGCCAAACTTACCCCTTACCAAGGTTTACGAAGACTTTTTACTTTTTACAAAGCCTATTTATCAAATGTTTCTAATCTTTATTATAAGAGAGGTAAGTCAGTTTGTCATTGAATTTAACGATTAAACCATATCAGGTATTAATCCAAGTAGAAAGTATTTGTTAGTGTGTCAATGACATCAAATGTAAACTTGCACTCCAATATCAGATTACTTAGTGCGTCATGCACAACTTTATTTTACGTATGTCTTGCTGGGTGTCAACACTGGTGGTGAATCTCACGATGAGCAAGTGTTTGCAATTGTATATAAGGTTAAAGCGGCCGAGGATTTGACGATCATTTGCAGAGATTATTTTTATGGTGACACTACGTATATACGTATGTGTGTGTTTGTGTGTCTGTGTTTGTCCTCCCAGCATCGCTTGACAACCGATGCTCGACTAAAAGGCGATGCTCCAGCATGGCTGCAGTCAAATTACTGAAACAAGTAAAAGAGTAAAAGAGAGAGTTACATGCACCAGATGAGTAAGGGTCTGTCACAGATCTTCCATTCGATATTGAGGGAATAGTTTTCTTGGTTCCTGAGAAACGAACAGGATAGTGGAGTTCTCCGTCCTTATATCTGAAGGAGTGCATATATTGCCTAAAATACCCATTAAACCATTAGCAAGAGGATCCTTAAGAATTCCCATCTTAGTCGCCCGGAGCGCTTAATTGCCAGATATGCCTCTCTGAGAAACCGTATATTCCACAACAACTTCCATTTTCTATCAACAGAAAACTAATATATTGTAGTGTTGCCATCAAAAACCTCCTTGAGAAAGAACTTCAAAAATTGCCCAGTTATATAGAGGAAAGGCCTCTGTCACACTTGAAGGCATTTATGCAGTTGCAAGCACTTTTTAATTGTGAGATTATCCTTCCGCTCATCTCCAGTACTCTCTCTCTCTCTCTCTCTCCTCTCTCTCTCTCTCTCTCTCTCTCTCTCTCGTTCTGTCACTCACACCACACACACACACTCACAAACACACACATACACACATACGTTTGTATGCATGTGTGCATGTATTATGAATATATATATATATATATATATATAGATATATATATATATATATATATTATATATATATATATATATATATATATATACTATATATACATATATCTATATATCAATATCTATAAAGCTGAAATGCGAAAAGTTTGTTTGTCTCATTTGGGATTGGAACTAGATGGGGTCGAATTCGCTCCAAAATTTACAGGGACATGTAAAAAGAGGCAAGGAAGTGAGTGGACTAGGTTAGAAACTCATATCTCAAAAGCTGTGGTTACTAGGACAACAAAACCCATACTTTGACAAGTGTTTGTCGTTTCTCTCCTTCACATATCATCCTTCCTTCCCTCCAATTTTCTCTCTATAACGACGTTTGAAAGGAAGAATAAGTGAGTGGGAAAGTGAGAGAGAAAGGAGAGAGAAACAAAGAGGGAGAATGTGGCGATAAGAAACAGAATGGAAGCAACAGAAAGTAACAACCACACCCTCACCCGCGCGTAGAGCAGGTCACCTTAAGCTAGTATATATATATAAATTTATATATATGTATGGAGAGAGGGTGAAAAAGAGAAGGACAGAGAGAGCTTGATAAATAGACATACAAATATGTATGCATACCACACACATACACACACACACCCACGCACACATACGCACACACACACACACACACACCACATACACACACACACACACACACATACACACACACACATATATATATATATATATATATATATATATATATATATATATATATATATATATATACCATAACATATATATATATATATATATATAATATATATATATATTATATATATATATATAATATATATATATTATATATATATATTATATATTATAGCCATGACAGGCTTCTTCTTCAGTTCCGTCTACTAAATCCATTAACAAGGCTTTTGTCGGCCTGAAGGTATAGTAGAAGACATGTGACCAAGTTACCACGCAGCGAGACTGAACCCGGAATCATGTGCTTGGGAAGCAAGTTTCTTACTATACAGCCACGCCTGCACCTATATGTGTGTGTCTACATACATACATACATACATACATACATACATACATACATACATACATACATACATACATTCAATGTTATTCAACGTACTGATCTAACGATTTTGTTGGTGTTTTTTCCCAAGTATTTACTGCCGACTCTTTTTAACAGTCTACCTATTGTAATGTGATTCTTAGCTGTTTGGTGTTTACACCACTCTCTGTTGCTATGGAGCTAAGATCAAAGGAAATTGCAATTTCGTTCGGCTAGTGGTGCTGTGTGAGAAATATAGATAAAAATATGAAGACTGCGTCACTGACGGTAGTTTACGGGTGGCCTATGGACCTATCAATGTCATATACATATTGATATACATATATATCACACCATTATAACATATATATATATATATACACACAACACATATATATATATAATAATATATACGTATATATATATATTATATTATATATATATATATAATATATATATATATATATATATATAATACACAGACATATTTACACACACATATATATATATATACAATATATATATATGTGTTGTATGTATGTATGTATGTATGTATGCGTCTAAGTAATATGGAGTATGTAGATATGTATTACTATATGGCTAGTACAAAAGGCTAACATAATTTAATAGTTTATATAGACGTGTTGATCGTGGGTCATAAGGTGGTGACGGAGTTATATTGTTGGTATTGGCGGTAATGGCGTATGTGAAGTTGTTTAGCCCCAAGTAAACGTTGATTTGCAGATTTGTGATAAAAAATGGTCAATTGTAACAACACCATATTTTATTATTATTATTATTATTATTATTATTATTATTATTCAGTAGTTTTATTTTAATCATGTGCTTTCACTGCAATACCGAGCGCATCTCTGTGCTTTGGATATGTGCAGTGGTTTATTGTAGTGCTCTTATTTTCACTGTATTGAAAGTGTTTTATGTAGGATGTGTGCGGTGCCTAGTAGTACTATTTTCTGTATGTTACATATACATGTAAACCCTGGTGTTTTTTGTTATGTATTTGGTCTGAATTATATATATATATATAGCATACTATATATATATATATATATATATATATATATATATATATATATATATATAGGCGCAGGAGTGGCAGTGTGGTAAGTAGCTTGCTAACCAGCCACATGGTTCCGGGTTCAGTCCCACTGCGTGGCACCTTGGGCAAATGTCTTCTGCTATAGCCCTGGGCCGACCAATGCCTTGTGAGTGGATTTGGTAGACGGAAACTGAAAGAAGCCCGTCGTATATATGTATATATATATATGTGTGTGCGTGTATCTTTGTGTGCCTGTGTTTGTCCCCCTAGCATTGCTTGACAACCGATGCTGGTGTGTTTACGTCCCCGTTACTTAGCGGTTCGGCTTACGAAAGAATAAGTCCCGGGATCGAGTTGCTCGATTAAAGGCGGTGCTCCAGCATGGCCGCAGTCAAATGACTGAAACAAGTAAAAGAGTAAAAGATATATATAATATATAATATATATATATATTATATATATATATATATATAATGCACCTAGGAATTGTTTCTGTTTTTAGGCTCCACATTCGAGATCTCTATTTCCAGATCTTTGTATTTTGAAAGTTTCACCGTTTCTTTAGAGAAACATTGTCATCTGTTGGTATTGATACATCGATTAGAGAGCATTTTTTTTCTTGGTGATCTCTGACAACTATGTCCTGCCTATTGGCCTTAATTTCTCTATCTGTGTGTATTGGCATATCCCAGAGTATGGTTGTTTTCTCATTTTCTGTGATCATCTTTTTTTTCTGGTGTCATTTCATAGTGTTGGTATAGCTTCCAGTGTATATAGGTCCTAACTCTGTCGTGTCTGTGAATATATTCCTTCTTAGCTGGGACTGGGCAACCAGAGACAATATGATTTATTGTTTCTTCTCCATCACCACATATTCTGCAGTTACTTGTATTTCTTTTCATTGCGTGTTTTTTGTTGGTTTCTGGTGGGAAGGCGTTGATCTTGTGCTGCAATTAAAAATCCTTTATTATTATTATTATTATTATTATATTATTATTATTATTATTATTATTATTATTATTACGTCTTTACTTTCTGAGTTCAAATTCCGCCGAGGTCGACTTTGTCTTTTATTCTATTGAGATCGGTAAAGTATGTTCCAGTTGAGCACTGGCGTCGATGTAATCGACTTACCCTCTCCCAAAAATTACTGACCTTGTGCCAAAATTTGAAACTAGTAAACTAGTAGTAGTAGTAGTAGTAGTAGTAGTAGTAGTAGTAGTAGTAGTAGCAGTAGTAGTAGCAGCAGCAGCAGCAGCAGCAGCAGCGGCAGCAGCAGCAACAGCAGTAATTGTTGTTGTAGTAGTAGTAGTAGTAGTAGTAGTAGTAGTAGTAGTAGTAGTAGTAGTAGTAGTAGTAGTAGAAGTAGTACTAAGGTGGCGAGCTAATAGAATCGTTAACACGCCGGGAAAATGCTTAGCGGCATTTTATCCATCTTCACGTTCTGAATTCAAATTCCACCGAGGTCGACTTTGCCTTTCGTCCTTTCGGGGTCAATAAACTAAGTGCCAGTGAAACACTGGAATCGATGTAATCGACTATCCCTTTCCCCAATATTTGAGGCCTTGTACGTATAATTAAAGAAAGGATTATTATTATCATTATTACTAGTTTTTTTTTTATTCTTTCAATTTTGTTTCCATTTCTTGCCGAATATCTTCCCGACATCTAGGGCAAAGAAACTCACAGTATACATTGGTAGGCCATTAAAATAAACACACTAGATTGTTCATTTACAAAGTAATGTAATTGAAAAAAGCAACAAAAAAAAGAAAAGGAAAAGGAAAGGGAAAAAGAAAAAGGAAAATGGCAAAAGAGAAAAGAAAATAGAAAAAAAGTTAAAAATTCACAGAGAAAATGCTCTTCTCAATGCATGTGACATGTCAATTAAAACAATCTTTTGTACTTCTTGCATGGATGGTAAACCAGGGATCATTTAAAAATAATTTTCAGTTCCTTTCTTCATCATTTCATGTTCTCCAACAATCACTGGTATTGTAACCACCTTAAGATTATTATTATTATTATTATTATTATTATTATTATATTATTATTATTATTATTATTATTATTATTATTGAGTGAGAGAGCGATGCATGTCATCAAAGTGACACTGGAGTACAAATATACGAAACCCAATATACCCATCATGATTACCCGTCTAAGGGTACATCAAGCACATGCATCACAAGCATATGTATGCGATATGGTGATCTCATATCAAGATAAACAGCGCATGACCTTGCCGGTGGGGGCTCAGAATTTTCTTCAGATCGAGTAGCCCATCCCGCTCAAGAGGTCCCTGAATAAAATTTGTTTGAAGATCATGAACAAAACACCTATGTTTCTAGAAGTGAATTATTCAAACCCCAAAGAATTTATGCTCCCCCACTACTCTGCTCGTGATCAGAGATGCACATATCGTCAGCCACCAAGGGACCTACTCAGCTGGTTAAAGTCAAGTAAATGACAATCAAATATGTGGTATTGAACAGAATATTTGCAGTAGCCCATCTTTTATACCAAATCATCATTATTATTATTACTCATTCTCATTTACTCATTTACTTGTTTCAGTCATTTGACTGCGGCCATGCTGGAGCACCACCTTTAGTCGAGCAAATCGACCCCGGGACTTATTCTTTGTAATCCCAGTACTTATTCTATCGGTTTCTTTTGCCGAACCGCTAGGTGACGGGAACGTAAACACACCAGCATCGGTTGTCAAGCAATGCTAGGGGGACAAACACAGACACACAAACACACACACACATACATATATATATATATATACATATATACGACAGGCTTCTTTCAGTTTCCGTCTACCAAATCCACTCACAAGGCATTGGTCGGTCCGGGGCTATAGCAGAAGACACTTGCCCAAGGTGCCACGCAGTGGGACTGAATACCTTTTGTTTGCTCGATCAAAATTGAGCGAGAACACCTTATACTTGTAAAAAGTGACAGATAGCAAGATCGGTAGAATACTAAGTGGGTGTTATTTA
>NC_042999.1:115070843-115180843 GCF_006345805.1 Octopus sinensis
CGTTGTCCGCATGAAACTGATGAACAGCCGGCATATGCCTTGACAGATTCTACTACTCTGTGAGATCATGCCGAAGAAAGTTCCCTAGTAATTTTCAGCTAAAATGCTATGGTGAAGATATTGCCAGATGACGAAACTTGTAGGGGAGTAATTATCACCACTAATTTCAATCCCAACGGCTGCAGAAGAGTTGATCATTGATAGAGATACTGGCTAAGAAAGTGCAACTCCAAATACACTGGATCAGTGGAAATCCGTTGCAGTTTCGTCTCTTGATTCTGCGTTTCATATACCGAACCTACCGCAGAAGATGATCCCGAGATTGTAGTGTGTGGGCCACTCCTTGGAAAGTTTCTGTACCATTGGTATTTCCTTTCGTTGATCTTTTCTAAAAGTTTTGCGATGGTGGGATAAAGATAACGGATGTACATTTGGACCTACACTTCGGTGACAGATATTGCCAGAATTTTTAACGCATCGGACAAAATTTCGTGCAGTATTTCTTCTGAATTTTTGTGTTCTGCTTTCATATATTGCTAGAATCAACTTTACCTTTCGTCCATTCGAATCGATAAATAAAATCCTGGTCCAGAACAGAAAAATTGGAGGGATGATCAAAGCGTTTGGCAAAATGTCTGCGCTATTTGTTCTGGCTCTTTAGTTTATGAATTCTGTTGTTTTATACGATTATACGAACACACACGCGCGCGCATATGTACGTACGTACATACATACATACATACATACATACATACATACATACATACATACATACATACATACATACATACATACATACGTACATACATACGTACGTACGTACACACATGCAAAACTGTATGATGATTCTTCACAACCATCCCTTGGGGGAAGGTTAATTACTTTAAAACACGAATTCAGGGCTCTGAGCGAAAATCTTCGCAGCTGCAAACGAATTTTTTAACTAGTTTGTATAAGTCACAAGTTTGCTTCTAACTCACAGACAGTATATAGAGAGGTGAGAAAGGAAAAGATTAACGTTAAGGAAGCCTCCTCTCAAGAAGATCTTGAATCATTCTGATTGGAAATCTGGGACGAAAAGAGGAATCTCAACTTCAATGCATTGTGGCTAAATACAGTAAAGAGAGAATACTGGACCAACATCAGCAGTTAAACATATGCAATTGACCCGCAAATGTTCACCTTAGCTATAGGCAGACTGCATAATGGAAAGGTACTTGGAAGGGACCTAATAGTTGGATACTGGTATAAGAGGCTGACATTTTACAGGAAACCACTAATAAGTATATTCAAAAGTACTATGGAAAATCAGATTGACATACCAAATTGGCTTGTACCAGTGAATTTTGTGGCCAAAATTGAAACCACCGAGTTACCTGAAAACTGCAGGCCCATTGCTTGTCTAAACATTATGTACAAACTGTACACAAGCTGCCTCAACCAATTCCTCGAGGATCATTGTAAGTCCAACAACATAGTGACTGATGTGCAGACAGGTTGAAAGAAGTGGCCGTGGGGACGTGACGAACAACTTCTGATAAACAAAGCTGTACTGTCTGAGATAAAAAAAAATTTTTTAAACCATCGTAGGAAGGCATTTGATTCTATTCCCCACTAGGTTCTTGTTTCCTTGAACTAAGAAGGAAATTTCAATTTGTCGAGATTTTTTGTAGGCATCATTCTCTCTCTCTCTCTCTCTCTCTCTCTCTCCCTCTCTCTCTCTCACTCTCTCTCTCTCTCTCTCTCTCTCTCTCTCGCTCTCACACACACACCTCAACTTCTGTTGGTCTAGTACTTATTTTATCGAACCCGGGAGGCGAACTTCGACTGAAGACTTAATGAGGTATTGCAAAATGCATTAAGGCATTTTGTCTGTAACTCTACCTATCCAATTACGCGCCATCCTATTATATATTAATCTAATAATATAATCCATTCTAGAGGGTAATGTTTCTGTTAATGGTGTTAAACGAGACTAAGTTACTTCTGTTCCACTCTAGGATATTTCCCTGATGAAGAATACGCAAGTATGGAAAATGACATTGAAGTTATATACAGATGAAACCCGCGATTTTCGTAGTAAGTACTGTAAATCTTCGAGTATAGTCTGCCCTTGAGTATAATACGCAGGGGATTTTTAGGGGGTTGTACCTCTGAAAAACCTAAACCTTGTGTATAATACGCACTCTAACTTGAGTCGTGCGTAATTAAGCCAGCAGCACCTAGTCGAACAAACACTTCCGCGCATATGTAATACAATAATGGTGATGTTCTCAACTGTTATATGGGAATGTAAAAATGTTTGCAAATTGTTTTTGTTACATGTTATTCTGTGTTCTGAATACTTTTATTTTAATAAATGTTGCATACTGCAAGTTATGGATGATTCTTTTATGACTTCATTGCTTTCAGGCTTAAGGTATTTTCGCGCCCAACATCACAAAATGCGTCTGAATAAACATTGCCGGACAGCAAATAGAGACTCGGACATTGCTTAGAAAATATTTTTCATTTTTAACTTTGTATATAGTACGCACTAGGGATTTTGACCTTTAAATTTTTGGGGGGAAATGCGGATTATACTCGAGGATTTACGGTATATGAAATAGCCGACAATAAACTGAGAAAGAAAATTATTTTTCACTGATAAAGTAACTTTTGATGAATAAAAGCAATGATTTCTTTCGTTTTTCTTTTATTTTTTTCTTGGTAGAGGTACACGGTTTTTGCACAAAAATCCGAATTGCTTTTTTGTTTTTGTTTTTTTAATTCCAGAAACTGAAAGAACAATGCATAAGATAGTAATACTGAATCCGATGGATGCAAAGAATTTAACCGCAGAATCACTCTGTTGAATATCTCTAGAAAGTAATTACTCTGAGCCAGAACGGCAATATTAATGAAATTTTTCCATGGGCATTACACGAACTTTCGTATTCAGCTGTTTATTAAATACATAAGCAATTAAGAAAAACTAATATTCTTTCACTTTCATTTCATTAACGGATTTTATCGACGACCGCAAAACGGTACCATAAAATGGCTGCTGGTATTTTGACACCTTTTGCTTAGAGATTTTTTCTCAATGGCAAACTGCAGTAAATACGGCCATTTTACAAGTTAAATATGTCCCTAACATATTTCAGCTGATCTACGTGCTTGTTTACTCAAAACACTGCTTTCACGAGCCTTATACAACATATCACATAACTAAACGGAAGACCAACATGAAATCCAAAGTTTAGTGAGAGAAATATGTAGCTAGGTATTGTTATTGTTAAGCCTCAGACCAGCCTTGATCGTACAGACTTATTAACAAAAGAATTGTAGATATGACGATCGCGTCTTTTTTCAAGGAGATTATATCAAGGACAAATTACATCATTATCTAAATACGTTCTTCCGTTTTTTTTTTTCAGACAGTAGGGCGTCGTGATATGAAAGGAATTTAGTTACTATTTCTAAATGGTTGAATTATTACATAAACAACTTTGTAGACCAGTGGTTCTCAACTGGGGTCTATGTGACCCCTGAGGGTCCATATAAGATTTTGTAGGGGTCTACACAACAAAATAGTAAATTGGGGACCCACAATAGTATTTGAAGAGCCCCTTAAAAAATTTTGTTTTAGATATATGTAGCTAGGTTTCTTTCCCTAACATTTTACACAGTTCAACTTACACAAGTTAATGTGTGAAAAACGATAAAAAGAATTTTGAAAGAAGTTTCTATAAAATTAGCTTTTAGACATCGAATGGATATGAGGGTCCACCAGAATAAGATAGTTAACAAAGGGTCCACCGGCAAAAAATTGTTGAGAATCCCTGGCGTAGACTAGTTGTGTCAGTGAGTTTATTAGGTACCCATAATGAGAACGATAGGTTACAACAGCGGTTCTTAACCTCTTTTCCACTATGAACGGGTTTCATGCAAGGCAATTTTTTTCCATAGACAGGCAGACGACAAAACACGATAAAGTGCATAATATATAATTCAATTATTACATATATAATGGAGGCGCAATGGCCCAGTGGTTAAGGCAGCGGTCGGAGGATCGCGGTTTCGATTCCCAGACCGGGCGTTGTGTGTGTGTGTGTTTATTGAGCGAAAACACCTAAAGCTCCACGAGGCTCCGGCAGGGGGGGGGCGACCCCTGTTGTACTATTTCGCCCCAACTTTCTCTCACCCTTTCTTCCCGTTTCTTGATTAACGCTACGATGAACTCGCGTCCCGTCCAGCTGGGGGGAACACATACGCCATAGAAACCGGGAAATCGGGCCCATGAGCCTGGCTAGGCTTGAAAAGGGCGCATAAATAAATAAAAAACATATATAATACACATTAACTGGCACTCCGTCGGTTACAACAACGAGTGTTCCAATCCATTCGATGAACGGAACAGCCTGCTCATGAAATTAACGTGCAAGTGGCTGAGCACTTCACAAACACGCGTACTCTTAACGTAGTTCTCAGGGAGATTCGGAGTGACACAAAATGTCAAAGCCGACCCTTTGAATTACAAGTACTTTTTTGGTAGCTGAGTGGACTGGAGTAACGTGAAGGGGCGTGTCTTGCAGAAGGATAAAAATCGTCACCGAGAATCCAACTCTCGACCTTAAAATCGTGAGCTAAATACCCTGACCAGTAAGCCACGCGCCTTGATAATACACACATATTACATAAAAAATAGATATGTAATGCAAAAACAGCCTTCAAGCTGCAATAGTCAATAATGTAGAAATAAAATTTTAAATGGTCCATGTTCTGGTACTGGTCCGCGGCCCAGTGGTAGGGGACCCCTGGTTTACAGGACACATAGAAATGGGAAGAAGAGTCTACTTCGCCCTCTTAATATCTTTTATCTTTTACTTGTGTCAATCATTAGACTTCGGCCACGCTGGGGCACTGCCGTGAAAGGTTTTTAGTTGAACAAATCGATCCAAGGACTTATTTATTCTATCGGTCTCTTTTGCCGAACCGCTAAGTTAAGGGGGCGTAAACTCACCATCACCAGTTCTCAATTGGTGGGTGAGACAAACACAGACACAAAGACACATGCAATATATATATATATATGTGTGTGTGTGTGTGTGTGTGTGTGTGTGTGTGTGTGTGTGTGTGTGTGTGTGTGTGTATGACGGACTTCTTTCAGTTTCCACCTCCTAAATCTACTCACAAGGCTTCGGTCGGCCTGAGGCTATATTAGAAGACACTTGTCCAAAGTGTCACACAATGGGACCGAACCCGGAACCATGTAGTTGGTAAGCAAGCTTCTTACCACACAGCTACGCCAGAAGGATTGTTTTTCTAAATCTCTTCAACATAATGATAAACCTATACACAACACACAGAATGCTACATATTAAATCGGGGTGGGGTAGAATGTAGGTCAGTATGATGAACGTGAGCGTGATTGCGGTCAAAGGTGACAATGAAAAGATCATTATTGTAAACAACATAAGACGTAGGTGGAAGGAATGATTTTAAATAACATAGTTGGAGCTTTAATGTTGGTAAATAATTTAGTGCGTAGTTATGGTTACTATTAGTAGGTAACAGGTAGAATAGAAATATTTAAGTGGGCAAAATTCGAAGCTTATCAATTCAAACGTCAACAGTTCGTTTTTAGAAAGTAGTAATGTGATCTGTTCTGGAAAAATAAGCTAATATTGGCTTCAGTCCTTTTAGTACCGTCCTAGGGGTTGCTTGCACCCCCTCGTACAACCTGGATTTCAGAACTCTTACAAGTACGCGCGCGCGCGCGTGTGTGTGTGTGCACGCACAAACATAAGAAACATTCAGCACATTTAGTAGTAGTTAAATACATTTTAAATAACATTTTGACCCGGCTCCGTATGATTTAAAGTTTCGTAAGGCCCATTATACATACACACACACACACACACACACACACACACAAACATATATATACGAGCAAAACGCCCCCCGTCCAATGGACGGTGCTGAGTTGTCAAACATTTAAACCAAATTTTTTTCAAAACAACTTATCCGACCGTCCCATAGGCCTCCTCCTTTGAGAAACACTGATTTGACCTAAATTTGAGACACCAGCAAAAGAAGAAATAAAGATAGACATTTTTTCTATTCCAAAGAAAAACGATTTCATTCACACAAATATGCAACCGAAGTGTTTAAAGTACCAGTAATGATAAGGCTGTTGACTGGGAGAAAACAAACATGGTTTAAACAGTAAGCTTGGCAAGAAAGAAACGTGCCTTTAAGCAGTACAAAAACAACAAAAAATGGAAGGTGCAGTTATGTATAGGTTGACGGAAGAAAAGCAGGACAAAATCGGCTTTATCGATCGCATTCTCACCTGGAATCGATGTTTGTAATTTTTTCAAGACTTATACACGCCCTGATACCGTCGGTATCTACATATCAAATTTGAACACAATCGGCTGGAGGATGCCCAAGATCCTAGAAGATACACACAGAGACAGACAGAACAGATTTTATATAATAGATATGTACATATGTATATGTATGTATGTATGTATGTATGTATGTATGTATGTATGTATGTATGTATGTATGTATGTATGTATGTATGTATGTATGTATGTATGTATTTGTGTAGGAATAAAGTGTTTATTACAGTTTATTAAATATAGGAATAAACCGTTTATTTTATCATTTTCATTTTTCTCTTTTATTTCAAAGACACCTCCTCAAACGCAAGACGTGTTGCCCCAAGCATGTGACACCCCAAGCAACTGTCCAAGTTGTCGGTCGGTACCTTCAGCTAGCTCCGTGTAAATTTGAAGTCGATCCCAGAATTGCGAGGAAAAATATAGAAAGTGGAACATTGCTTCTGATGTACTACAATTCTACTAATGCGGGATAATGCCTTTTTGTATTTAGTCATATCAGTTTATTTTGTGACTTCAGATCACTACTGTATCAATGTTAACCTTCATCCTTCCGAGATCGAAGTGGTTTGAAAACCACTGGTGTAGTGTACCCAATCGTCTATCAGTATTAGAACAACTAGTCCAGGGCTGCATGAGACATGACTCATTATTAGGTGGGCCACTAAAGCGGCGAGCTGGCAGAATCGTTAGCACGCCGGGCGAAATGCTTAGCGCCGCTATGTTCTGAGTTCAAATTCCGCCTATTTTGACTTTGATTTCATCCTTTCGGGGTCGATAAATTAAGTACTAGTTAAGTACTGAGGTCGATGTAATTGACTTGCTCCTTCCCCAAAAAATTCCAGGCCTTGTGCCTATAGCAGAAAAGATAATTTGGCGGGCCACTACTAAAAACATTCAAAGTAATTTTCTTTAGGCGTGCCATTCAGAAAGTCCTGTGGGTGACAGTTTGCCCATGACTGGTCTATTACGATCCACATCGCCAAGAAAGCGTTCACACTATACGTTCTGGTTTCAGTTCCCACAGTGGTCAACTTTGCCTTTCATCTTCCCGGGGGTGGGGGTCAATAAAATAAAGTATCAGTTGATTGGTTCGATGATATCGACTAAGACTAGATTCTCGCCCCTGGAAACTACTAGACTCGTGTTTAAATCAGAAATCCTTATATACCGGTTGCTTCGAAGTTTATTATATTACAGATATTCAGTAAATAATGTAAACTGATCCCTCCGTCGGGTTCAACGATGAGAAGTATTTCAATTGTTCGATTAAAAGAACAACCTATTCGTTGCGTCAATGTGAATATGTCTGAGTATTCTGCTGACATTTGTATTCTTAATGTTATCCCCAAGCTGAATCAGCATAATATAATGTGTGACAAAATTACCTTTCGTCCAGCCGACAAACTTCTATACTGTTTAAAACTATCCAGTTTCACTCGCAATCCCTGAGTTGATCCGGGGCTGTGGTGAACAATATATATTTTTAAAAACGGGTGAATCTAGTGTAGGTTCAACGACTGCCTCGCAATAAGACGGGCCCTCAGAAATTCCAGGTTGATGTCCGGCGTGCTGTTAGACCACTGGGAGTGATGCACTCCTTACCTTTTGTTAAAGTAGGTCTCTATAGCCCACTTCAAACACCAGGATACGTCTGCTCCGATAATCGGGTGACTTGGTCGGCGAATCTTCTGCGACGGTCGACTATCGACAAGATGTGCTGCTACGGATCTTACAACCATAAAGTATATATGCATGTGACTGGCGACCACACGTAAACTTGTATTCCCATTGAAACTCTGAACATGAACTCAACACCTCGACAGCTAATGATGACTACGGCTATGGCGTCCGCGCTATCCGACGCGCTTGCTCTTCCAGTAGGGCATTTTTCCATCGGATGTCGTCAGTACTCGGGAAGAACGTAGTTAACTCGTTAGTCGGAGCCGGCTTAACTCACCCTGGGTGAATGCCGGCGCAAGTACAAGTACAAAAACGACATATATCCAAGGTACCTTTCAGTGGAGTTGAACCAAACACTCTATAACTTCGAAGCGATCGTCTTAGCCATGAACTAGGCTTGTGTCTCAGGTAGCTAATGTGCGAGTTATTTCTCATAATTTATACAACGCGGGATAAGTATTAGACTACCCACAGTTATTAGAATAACAAATATAATATTTATTCCAAAGTCGAGTTATAATAGTATTGTCGTTGTAGAAGTCCCTGTCTAGGGATGAATCACAAATGCGAGAGTTGATATCTCGTCTTTGTTATCCAACTCTGTAAAGGCGCGTGGCAAAGTGGTTAGGTTATACGGCTCAAGATCGTGAGTTCGATATCTGGAGACACGTTGTGTCCTTGAGCAAGGCACTTTATTTCATGTTGCTCCAGTCCACTTAGCTGGCAAAAAATAAGTAGTACCTGTAATTCAAAGAGCCAACCTTGTCACATTCTGTGTCACTCTGTATCTCCTCTTAAGGGTACACGTGTCTGTGGAGTGCTCAGTCACTTGCGCATTAATTTCAAGAGCAAGCTGTTCCACTGACCGAACCTAGAACTACGTTAAGGGTACGCGTGTTTGTGGAGTGTTTAGCTACTTACGCGTTAATTTCACAAGCAGTCTGTTCCGTTCATCGGATCAACTGGAACATTCGTAGTCGTAACTGATGGAGTGCTGGTTATTCAACACTTCGGTATCAGTTATGTAAGAGAAGACCTAATTCAAGTAATTACAAAACAAGTGGAAGAAGGGGTGGAACACTGAAAATGACAAGTGATTTGATGTCCAACAATAATGAGACCGTATTTTTCTAAATCCAGTAAGGGTTTCTAACTCATGTATGGTACTTGGGATGTTTTGCGAGAAATAAAATGAGAGGTCGTTACCATGAGGACTTTCCCAAGAACTTTATAAATAATGTAAATCATGTAAAACAGCTCCAAACAGAAATCGATTAAGGGTGACAAACACATTAATTATAGAAACTGAAAGCGTATTTTTCGACCACTTGTCTACTTCGCAGATTTTTGATTGTAAAGGTGGAAAGAGAGAAAAATTTAGAAAAAATATCGCCGACACTCTGCACGAATTACATACACAGACTAGAGACACTAGAACCATTCCTGCCAAATTATTGGCTCACAAATGACTGGAAATGAAATGGGTGCTGCTGTGTCTATGAACATAAAGCCAGAAGAAATTACGCTAAACATTTTGTCCGGTGCGATAACAATTCTGCCAGCTCGTCGTCTTAGCTTCATCTCACGTTGCTCTGCGATCACTTCGACACCTGACGCGTGACACACAGTGAACCTCTTCAGACAACGTCTATTTGATGGAGCGAATGAGCTAATGTGCGGCACGAACATTTATTCGCCATAAACAAATTAATTGTACAGGTTGTTCGGCAAAAAGCTGAATGCTCATACGTTGTCTTCGACGGGAGAGCCCATCGTTCATTTTGTACATCATGTACAAGTGCCTTTGTATTTATTATTATTTCATTTATTTTACTGAATTTTAGAAAAATTGAAGCATATCTTTGACAATTCCTGAACGTATTAAACTTGAATTTTTGTGTGAATTTTTGCTCACCCTACTTAATAACACATACATATAACAAATACATATTTTGTCCTGATAAATACTTCATTGTTATTTGCACTTACGTCTTCAATGAGGATATAATGATAACATATAAACTTATATAAATTTAACTTTTGGCCACTACTGACCCAGTTGCGTCTAACTTCGTAGGATCACCTAAGTAAGTGTTTTAAGACATCATAGCCTACTCGAGTTGTTTTCCGAGATGTTTCCGAACGCCAGCAGTTTGTCTGTATGATAGAGTTCTTTTAAAACCTCGAGCAGTATAAGACTCACAATAAATTCTACTAGTATGTTTACTTTTTTTTTTTTCTATTATATTCACTAGATAGTGCGCACATATACTTTCATTTCTGCTATCCGAACGTCTCGACATTGTGGACGATATATAAGAAACACTCTTCTAGAAAGTTCACATGACCAACATTTAATCGAAAAAGTTACCTTTCTTTCGGAATGTTCTCGCGATAATTTTTTCCATAAAAAGAAATTGTTAGATTTACAAACCATCTTGCGTTGTTCCAATATTCCAATATTCTAGTATTCCTTAAAATAAATTTCAAATTTTGGCACAAGGCCAACAATTTCGAGGAATGAGGTAAGTCCATTACATCGACCCCAGTGCTCAACTGGTACTTATTTTATTGACCCTCAAAAAATGAAAGGCAAAGTCGACCGCGGCGGAATTTGACCTCAGAACATAAAGACGAACAAAATGCCGGTGAGCATTTTTTCCGGTATACTAACGATTCTGCCAGCTTGCCTTTGAATATTGGTTTCAATTTTTGGCACAATGCCCGTAAGCTCAAGGGATGGGGTAAGTCGATAACATTGACCTTTTTCTCAACTGGTACTTATTTTATTGACCCCGGATGCTCAACTTATACTTATTTTTATCGACTCCGGATGAGTGAAAGGCAAAGTCGACCTCCTGATTCATTTCTATTATTGTTTAATGACAAAAGAAGTTGACTGAAATACGATGTAAGATTTTATTGGTGCTGGAAGTCATTAGCGAAGATTAAAAGATATTAAAACTGACTACGATGAATCTCACTTTCAAAGTTCTTCATTTATCGATCCAAAGGTTCTTTTGCCTCCCATGAGTCATTTGAAAACTCTGATGAAACTGTGCATTCTTAAAGAGAAACGGGTTTTACTTCTGATGACGAAGCAGAGGCGTGTCTTGAGTATTTTAAACTTGGTGGAACCCAACCCATTCCAGCTTTGATGCAGTTGATTTCTTCGAGGGAGAAAGATATATATATATATATATATATATATATATAAGATCCCAGTACTTAACTCATACTTTATTTATGGACCCCAAAGGGACAAAATATACTGTTAACATCGGTGGGATTAGAACTCAGAGAGCCAGACCGAATTTTACAAAACATTCTAGTCAACGCTGTAACAACTCTGCCAACTTGATTTCTTCGCGTAAAGGATTATTTCAGCATTCCAAACACCAACTACAACACTTTCAGCCAACAACAGTAATCGCAAACACCAACAACTGTGCTAACGAGTAATTCTCTACCAGGCCTCTCGGTCTGCTAGAAATAGCAATCGAACATCACTGAAATCACATGAAAACACAATAACTTTAGTTACTCCTACTATGTCTTACCTTCCAGACTGCGCTAGACATTTTAACAATTTTTATTCCCAGAACTACAGTCTCCCGGATCTCCCTTTCTGAGTACATTTCCCCTAAAAGTGTAAAACTGTAGCAGTTGAAATATTGATTTCAAATTTTGGCCCGAGAGACGAGCTAAGTCGATTACATCGACCCCAGTGTTCAGTTGGTACTTAATTTAGCGACCCCGAAAATATGAAAGGCAAAGTCACCGCTAAGTCTTTCACCCGACGTGCTAACGATTCTGCCAGTTCGCCGCCTTAATACTCTTTTACTCTTTTCTCTTTTACTTGTTTCAGTCATTTCACTGCAGCCATGCTGGAGCACCGCCTTTAATCGAGCAACTCGACCCCAGGACTTATTCTTTTGTAAGCCCAGTACTTATTCTATCGGTCTCTTTTGCCGAACCGCTAAGTAACGGGGACATAAACACACCAGCATCGGTTGTCAAGCAATGCTAGGGGGACAAACACAGATACACAAACACATACACACACACATATATATATATATACATATATACGACAGGCTTCTTTCAGTTTCCGTCTACCAAATCCACTCACAAGGCATTGGTCGGTCCGGGGCTATAGCAGAAGACACTTGCCCAAGATGCCACGCAGTGGGACTGAACCCGGAACCATGTGGTTGGTTAGCAAGCTACTTACCACACAGCCACTCCTATAATAATAATAATAATAATAATAATAATAATAATAATAATAATAATAATGTGCAAGGTAAAAATTAGAGCACAGAAATTGCTTTTGAGCTCAAATCACGCTAGATTTGGCAATAATTGTTATCCCTTCAGGGGTCGATAAGATAAGAACTATTAAATATCCCGTTGACTTTACCTCGATCTACAAATATTAGACGTGTTCTAAACTAAAAAAGAAATCAAAATCTTTATATGACGTTCTATAAATAAATAAATAAATAAATAAAATGTAGTTTCAACTTCATAATATTTTAAATCTTTTTTTTTTTTTGTTTAAATATTTTTCTAATTTGTAACAAGAACCCTAGAGACACATTGTTTCGAAAAACATTGATTTAACAAATGATATTTAAATACCATTTCCATGATTCACTAAAATATTGATTTTAATCCGGGCATTGTCATTAATATCGCTACATATTTTGCTGGAAATGCTAGTCAAACGGTATTCAGTAGTCGTTCAGATCGGACGATAAAGTTAACAACTATAATATAAGGGAAGTAACTCGGGTTGAACAGTCAATGTTCTCCATACTCTATACGTGGTGACTTCATAGTTTTAGTGGTCGGCAAAGCTTACAATTGTCGATTTTCTACAGATTAAAAAGACATTTTGCATTTAAGGTTCTTTCAACATAGGTCAAATCTATTCTTGATAGACTTTATTTTTGTTTCTATTGCGAAAGTGTTCTGTCTAGTCAGCTTGTTGCATTGTTTCATAAACAATTTCTATAATATGCCACTTGTTGGTTGACAGAACTCCAACATACTGTCTTTTTTAAAGGTCTTATTTTTATTATTATTATTATCATACAGGCATATTTCATTTCTCCTGTCCTTTGTCTGTGCAGATAAATCGAATGCCTATGGCTAGTCCATTAATGTTGTAATTAATTCAATTACTTTGCAAATATGTTTTTGTAAGAATCCAATCCTTGATTAAGCTTGCTTCCCAAAGAATACTATATCATTCGAGTTCTTGGAGAGAAAATTAGGCAGTTTTTTTATTGCTTCCCACAAAAAATTATATTTATTGTTCTAGGAACTGTGTTAGATTTCTTGATTACAATTTCGATATGTTTATAGAAACAAAAATCCTTATCATAAACAACATCGTATCTTGTTCTTTTTCATCTATCTCAACCATACGATATTTCATTTAATAGAAACATTCAGATACCTTTGTCTTCATTATCTGTCAATTACTATAAGTTAATCGTATAGGCTTATATATGTGCATTGGTACTAACTTCTGATAAACAAGTAAATATATGTCTATTTATCTCATTTGTCAGTCTACCTCTCTCCTCATTTATTTATCACATATGTATCTCTGCTTAGCTATTGTTTATCTATCAATCTATTTATCTATCTATTTATTCATTTATTTTTATGCCTTTCTACTTATCTTTATAGGGCTTACTGAAAATCTCTCGAAAACAGATTCTCTCAACATAAGCACACACTCAGTCACTCAAAAAGACACCACACTACCCAAATATATGTAAGATGATAAAATTGACGATAGTTGATTGGGCCATTGCAAAACACGCATCCATCCGCCTCTCATGACATTCTTTACATCCTTTTGCAACCTCGAAAAACACAGTGTGCTGTAAACTCTAAACACAACAAACTAACCATAATGATTTGGGACAGAGAAAAGAAAGTGTGCACAGGAGTACAAATCAGTTGTACAACAAATATTAACAAAATGTTGAAGAAAGAACAAAGCGAAAACAGCTATGCTAAACTAATGAAAAACCAGCATAAACTAGCCCCAGTCTATCACTTTAGATTTATACCTGTAACGGCCTCGGCACCAATCCTGAGCGGTTATACTTCACAAAATCATAATGACCACGGTTGATTAGAAAAGTACAAGCCATTGTAAAAACATGTAAAGCATTCCAGATATTTAGATTATAACACAAGTATATAACCTAGAGCTGTTGAAGAGGAAAATCAAACGTATCGAGACCCTATATGTACAGTCCTTTCTTTCCCTCTGTGCCAAATCAATTTAAAAACAAAAAAGATTTTGTAAGGGTTAATATTGAGAGTTTAACATTTTTATTCTTTTACTTCCATTTCCATACTCTACAATTTCAAATTTAGGCACAAGGTCAGCAATTTCAGAGGGTAAATCGATTACATCAACCCCACCCTTCAGCTGGTACTTTTTTTTTTTTTGACCCCGAAAAATGAAAGGCAAAGTTGACCTCGGAGGAATTTGAACCCACAACGTAAAGACAGACGAAATACTGCTAATCGTTTTGTCCGGTCTGCTAACGATTCTCTGCCAGTTCACCGAATGATGAAAATTATGATCAGGAAGATACTTATGATGGTGATGTTAATGTAGTTTTGTTTTTGTTTATTTGTTTTCGTTTTGTTTTGGGTTTTTTTCTAAGTTCATACACACGAATAGCTCTACATCATCATCATGACCACTATCATCATCAACACTACTACCACCATCAACATCATCATCACCACAGTTCAGAGTTACCTGAGAAGACACTCTTCGGGGCCGCCTTAGCAGCATTATAGGTCATCGGGAAAATCGCTGCACTGAAGCTATAGTATATATTTATGTACATTAAGCCACAGCTTAGATCAGAATTGGGTGCCCAGGCCCGTAAGATCCCCATCCCGAACAAGTACCCAGTGTTCCCATACCTTAAGATGACACTGACAATATTTCTATTACATCACATGGAGTATCTCCATGTTGGTTCAACTAAAACATCAGTTCCCAACCATTTTTTACCTATGGACCCATTTGATTCCTATTATACCCTACTAAACCCCCATAGCCATTTGATGTATACAAAAAAATCCTACTGTATTTTTTATAATTAAATATTGTCCACTGCCATCTCAACTCGAACTAAACTCCGCTTATTTAGTTCAAACGTAAAATCTGTGTTTTTGCATGGCTCTAAAACATGGAGAGCCACCTGCAGCAACTACAAGAAGATCCAGACCTTCATCAACAAAAGTCTCCAGCAGATTCTCCATCTGAAGTAGTTCGACAGAGTGCCAAACACCGACCTGTGGGAAAGAACCAACCAGGAGCCCATACATGTTCAGATTAGACGAAGGAAATGGAGATGGATCGGGGACACACTGCGGAAAGAACCCTCAAATGTGACATGATAAGCACTTGAGTGGAGCACGCAGGGGAAAAGGAAACGAGTACACCCGAAGCGGAGGAATTTGGACGAGCTCAGGACCACCGGCCTGACATGGGAAGCAGCCAAGAAACACGCCAATGACCGCAAGAAGTGGAAAACAACTGTTGAGGCCCTATGCTCCACAAGGGGCAAAAAGGATTAAGAAGAAGAAGAAGAAGAAGAAGAAGAAGAAGAAGAAGAAGAAGAAGAAGAAGAAGAAGAAGAGGAAGGGGAGGAAGGAGCAGGGAGGAGTGAGGGAGGGAGGGAAGGAGAGAGGGGGAGGAGGAACTGTATAAAAAAAATTTAATATTTTGTGTATTGGAGAAGTATAAGCAATTTACTGCACATAAATTTTAACACCAAAAACTTATATGGACTCCCAAGAGCCATATGGACATCGGTTGAGAACCAAGCACTTGAATGTTTCAATTGGAGTTAAACCCCACCACCATCCAGAAAAAAGACAAACACACACTACATTCTGGTTCCCTTAAAAAGAAAACCAGTGAATTCGTGATACCCTACCCACCACCTTACGATCCCGGTATTGACGCAGTGTCAGTTTCTAGCATTTGAACAGACTCGTTGGAACGTTTAGCTCGCAGCAGTTGTGAATTTTAACTGTCCACTCATTACTCGTTGCTCTGCTTTGATTTACAATAGAGGGTTCTTTTATCTGTTATCATTTACTTGTTTCGGTCATTTTTGACTGAAGTCATGCTGGGGCACTGCCTTGAAGGATTTTAATCGAACAAATAACCCCCAGGACTTATTTTTTAAAGCCTGGTACTTATTCTAAAACTTATTCCAAATGCTTGCAGCATAGTGAACTCCGTTAAAATAAAATAAATGCGCCCTTTTAAAACCTAGCCAAGCTCATGGGCCCGGTTTCCCGGTTTCTATGGCGTATGTGTTCCCCGGCTGGACGGACGCCAGTCCATCGCAGCGTTACACATTTTTGCCAGCTGAGTGGACTGGAGCAACGTGAAAGGAAGTGTTTTGCTCAAGAACGCAACGCGTCGCCCGGTCCAGGAATCGAAACCACAATCTTACGATCGATGGTGTTGACACCCTAACCACTAAACGACGCGCCTCCACAGTGAACTCCGCTAAGGGCACCCAAAGTGTCAGGAGGCAGTGCTGTCTTAAGGCATAGGCACACTGGGCACTTGCCCGGGGGACTCATAGATCTAGGGGCCCGATTATGATCTACGAATGTTGTGGCTTACTATTAGTAAATAAACACTCTAGGACTCGAAGCAGGAGATGGTGTTAAACCGGGCGATGGGTTATAGAATAAAATTAATTGTAAAAAATCAAGATAGAATTTTTTTTAATAATGATTTTTAAAATTATATAAAATATAAACAAATATAAAACTAAATCAATTAAATCTAAGAATATTTAAAATAAAACTAACATTAGAATCTGCCAGAACGCATTAAAAACGGTTAGATACGTTATTGCTTGGTTTCGTTGTTCTGCACGCACCTCATGAATTATTAAAACTCAGGCAAAATACCAGAAAAATTAAAACAGTACGAGAGAGTAAAAATAATACCAGTAATAAAACCCTGTTTTTTTTGTGTTGTTTTCTTTTTACTTCTCATTTTCTCTTTTTAATAGTAAAACATCATTCAAAAACATTAATCAATAGAACAATAAAGTTGTCATCTTTGAAAAGTTTTAAGAGAAAGTTTTCAAAAAAAAAGTTTTTTAATGCGAAACTAAGGCTTTTTCTTTTCCTTGAAGTTTGAGAAATCCTTAACAACAACAAATATTTGAATTAAGCGTGTATGATGGAGACAGCTTGTTCACACTCCGAATTGGATTATCGAATAAAACAATGGGAGAAAAAATTGAGAGATTTATCGTTAGAAATTGTAAAATCTGGCAATAAAAAAATCCCTTGTCTGTTATTGCAAGTTAAAAGTAAGTTTGAAATTGTGTCTATTTTTTAGCGACAGATTAACTGTTGCTTTCGAACCCAGTTTATATGTCTGCATATGATATAATATTTGATATATATATATACACACACACACACATACACACATACACACACACACACACACCACACACACACACACACATATATATATATATATATATATATATATATATATATATATATATATATATTAGACACACAAAATGCATCCTGGACACTCGCTAAAAATGCACATACACTACTTATAGTTTATATTCACATTATATTTTGTAATGATCCATATTATTAGGTATCAGAGTCTTTCATCCTGCACAGCATGGATAGACATTAAAATAGCTTATAACAATTTGTTAGAAAATTGGTTAAAATTCAGTAGCAAGTAGAAGTTCCAATATTATTAGACTTATGCTCTCAGCACATATCATACGATAGGTACTATATTTATTACTTTTATTTATCTCAAGTTATTTTGGCAACATTTTTTCTTTTTTTCGTTTTGTATCACGATTAAAAAACCAAACACAAAAGAAAATATAAAGTTTATTACAGAAACGTTGTCAACGTGGGGAGAAAGAAAAACGATAACAAATGACTGCATAAGACTACAGCAGCTGGTTGGTTACCATAGAAGCTGTATGGCGCTATATGTTAATGTTTAGCTAAGAAAGCAGAAAGACTAGCGGTATTTGATTATAGCGTGCCACTTCCACTGGATTGAAATAGGTGAATTTTCAACTTTCTTCTGTCCGCGATACACTAAATAACATACAAAAAGTGTCACGACAGACCATTAGCTTTTAAAAAGTTTTATAACTTTTACTTGTTTTAGCTATTTGACTGCGGCTATACTGGAGCACCGCCTCTTTTTTTTTTTTTAAGCTTGATGCCTATTGTATCGTTTTCTTTTGCCGAACTGCTAATTTATGGGAACAAAGACCATGTTGATAGATGGAAGTGGATGTTAAAACGATGAAGAAGAAGAGAGTGATGTAGACGATACACACACACACACACACACACACACACACACATACATATATATATATATATATATATATATATATATATATATATAAAAGCACCCACTACACTCACGGAGTGGTTGGCGTTAGGAAGGGCATCCAGCTGTAGAAACACTGCCAGATAAGACTGGAGCCTGGTGCAGCCTTCTGGCTTCCCAGATCCCCGGTCGAACCGTCCAACCCATGCTAGCATGGAGAACGGACTTTAAACGATGATGATGATATATATATATATATATATATATATATATATATATATATATATATATATATATATATATATATAGCGAAGGCGCATGGCTCAATGGTTTGAACGTCAAGCTTACGACCGTAAGGTTGTGAGTTCAATTCCCAGACTGCTGCATGTTGTATTCTTGAGCAAAACACTTTATTTCACGTGGTGCTACTTATATATATATATAAGTGAGGATGGTTTTAAAACTGAATGGAAGGTAGCAAGTTTAGCTTTTTTACCAATCTCTCCTCTTCTGAGGATTGAATGCTGGAACTGTGTCAGCACCTGCAATTCTAACATCCATTTCAGCCTCCTGCTTTCCATCTCTTGGATAAGAGCGAAGGTACTTAAATTTTTTCACTTGTCTCAGTAACATGTAGACTGCACTGGGAAGGCTTTCTTGAGAGAACCAATGTCTCATTCTTCACAGCATCAATTCTCATCCCTGCTTTGCAGCACTTGGCAGCAAACCCATTCAGTCCATGCTGGAGATCAGCTTCTGATGAGCCAAGTAGCACCATGTTATCTGCAAATATCAGCCACTGATCCTACATTAGCTGATTGTAATACCTCTTATATAACAGAAGTGGGATCTTGCATGTCAATCCAGTTCATAAAAATTAAGTAAAGTCCAACACCTACATTGAAAGGCTTCAACTTAGTACCCAAGTAAAATTACTTCATAGAACCTTCAGAGGAACTGCATTTTGGTTGCTTGTATTCATATCCATACTTTTCAGTTATTACCCAAGATTTCCCTTCTTCTTGTGGACAAAGGTGCAACTAGGATTGAAAACTAACTCACAGTGACTGAAGTGCTCAGATATAGCAAGGTCACTGAAGATGATGAAATTTGACCTGAGATGCTAAAAGTCTTAAGTGGAGAAGATATTCTCTGACTGAGTCATGTATGCCAGGTCACTTGGACATCTGGAAAGACACCAAAATAGTGGCATTCCATGGTGATAACCCCAATTTTCAAAAAAGCAGCTAAGAGAGAGTACACTAAATATAGAGGTATTTCCTTGTTGAGCCACCCAGTAACATCTAGAAAAGAGATGTAGAGAAATTGTCAAGCCAAGCTTTCTGATGAACAGTGTGGTTTCCATCCTGGATGCAGCATAACTGACCAAATATTCACTCTGCAGCTGGTCTTTGATATGGGAATATTGCCAAGAGATGCATGCTTGTTTTGTAGATCTCAAAAGTGCATGTGACCACATACCAACGGGCATACTGTGGATGATTTTACTAGAGTTCAGAATTAATAGGCAGTTTTTGGCTATCATTAAGTCCCTATATGAATGCCCAGAGATTTGTGTTCAGGTAACTGGGAGTGAGCATATAACATTTTCTATGACAATATTATACTATTTCCTAAGGTGGCGGCGAGCTGCCAGAAACGGTAGCATGTCGGGTGAAATGCCTAACAGTATTTCATCTGTCTTTACGTTCTGAGTTCAAATTCTGCCATGGTTGACTTTGCCTTTCATCCTTTCGGGGTCAATAAATTAAGTATCAGTTGCATACTGGGGTCGATCTAATTGACTGGCTCCCCTCCCCAAAAATTTCAAGCTTTGTGCCTAAAGTAGAAAAGAATGATTAACATACCAAGCAAAATACTTAATGGCATTTCATCCCTTTCAGGGTTGATAAATTAAGTACCAGTTGAGTATTGGGGTCAATCTTATCAACCTATCCCTCCCCTGAAATTGTTGGCCTTGTGCCAAAACTTGAAAGCAGAATTATTAGCATGCCAAGCAAAATGCTTAGTGACATTTTGTTTATCTTTACATTCTGAGTTCAAATTCCACGAGGCTTTTGGGGGGTCAATAACATAAGTACCAGTGGAGTACAGGCAGTGGGAGGGGTCTAATTGACTACTCTCTCCCCCAAAATTTGAAGCCAATATTATACTATTCCTTGTACTGTAGATTGGTTGAATCATTAAACCATTAGACAATATTCTTCGCAGTATTTAGTCAGTAATTGCTTTTATATTCACAGTTCAAATCCCACCTGGATCAGCTTTGTTTTTCATCCAGGATCAGTTAAATAAAGTACTTCTGGAGTTGATTTACTCAACCATCACTTTCCCCAAAATTTGTATCTTTGTGCCAATATTATAAATCAGTTATACAAATATTAGTTTCAAATTTTAGCTAAAGGCCAGCAATTTAAAGGGAAGGGGTTATATCAACCCTAGTATCCAATTGGTACTTATTTCATCGACCCCAAAAGGATGAATGGCAAAGTCAGCCCAGGTAGAATTTGAACTCAACAAAAAGTCATGAAACGCTTAGCAGCATTTCACTTGGCATGGTAACAACTCTGCCAACTCACTACCTAATCAGTTATACAATATTACAATTCCTTCAAGGCAGTGAGCTGGCAGAAACGTTAGCACACCGGGCAAAATGCTTAGCGGGATTTCGTCTGTCTTTATATTCTGTGTTCAAATTCTGCTGAGGTTGACTTTGCCTTTCATCCTTTCAGGCTCAATAAATTAGGTACCAGTTGCATAATAGGGATCAATCTAATTAACTGGCCTTCTCCTCTAAAATTTTGGGCCTTGTGCCAAGAGTAGAAAAGAATAATATATAGCACCAGTCAAGTCCTGACATCATTTTAATCAACTATATGCTTCCCTATATATGTGTTGCCTAGTATCAATATTATGCTATTTGAACTGGCAGAAACATTAGCCTGCTGGGCAAAATGTTTAGCGGTATTTCATGTCTTTATGTTCTGAGTTCAAATTCCACCATGGTCAATAAATTAAATACCAGTTGCATACTGGAGTCAATCTAATCGACTGGCTCCCTCCCCAAAATTTTCGGGCCTTGTGCCTAGAGTAGAAAATAATATTATACTATTTCTTATTCTTACAGGTTATTTGGATGATGAACAACTCCATACGAAAGAATATCCAGCCATTAAGAAGTTACTATGGAAATATAAATTCTTCCAGGCAATCCTTGTATTTCTAAAACGAGATTACAGGGTTGATGGAGGATGGACAACAGCAGCAAAACTTTCGAAACTTCTCAGGTAAAATTAAGCTTATCTTTTACTTGTTTCAGTCATTGGATTGTAGCCATGCTGGGGCACCACCTTGAAGGGTTTGGTCAAGCAGATTGATCCAAGTACTTGCTTTTTTTTAAAGCCTGGTATTTATTCTTTCAGTCTCTTTTGCCAGACTGCTAAGTTACTGAGACATAAACAAACCAACACCAGTTTCAAGCAGTTGTTTGGGACAAATACAAACACACACACACACACATGCGTGTGTGTATTTATATACATAAACATACACACATACACAAAATAGGCTTCTCTCAGTTTTCATGTACCAAATCCGATTGTAAGACTTTGATTGACCCAGGGCAATAGTAGAAGACACTTGCCCGAGGTGCTGCACTGCAGGACTGAACCCAGTACCACATGGTTGGGAAGTGAGCTTCTTAACCAACAGCTGCAGCTATGTCAATTAATGTTTTACTTTTTTTTTCTTTTGTATTATGCGTGTGTGTTATTAACTGCTTAATTTAAGCAGAGTACCAAATATATCTCATGGCATTATGTAATTTCTGTTCTGAGTCCAAGTCTTACCAAAACCTTCTTTAATTATGATTCCATCAATATCAAGAATGTTTTAAAAGAATATTAGACCAAGCTTTAGTATTTTACCGGTACTTTATTTTATCGACAGGGAAAGAATAAAAGGCAATGTTCACCTCATTGGTAATCAAACTCAGAACATCAAGGGCCATAGCTAAATATCAAAAGCATTTATGTAGTGCTCCAGTGATTCTACTAGTCCAGCGCTTTTCAGCCCTCTTGGATTGTTGCTTAATTCCAGGTCAACACTAATGAAACGGACCTAAAATCAAAGGCATCCCAATCAAGACCATCCTGTTAGTGTGTGTGTGCGCACGCACACACACACAGAGAAGCAGGTGCTGAAAAGCTCCTGGCTCTAGGTAAAAGAAAATACAGGAGGATCAGTTAATTACGATTTTGATGATGATGATTCTCCTCTCAGATTCAAACACTTATTGCAGCAGCCCTTCAGTTTTTCTTAAACTGTAAAAGAATTCAGAAGGTTAGGCCTTCAACCAGGTCTTTCAAAACACCCTTAAAGTCAGGAACTTTTCAGCATTCCCTCATGTGTATATATATATTCTTTTACTTGTTTCAATCATTTGACTGTGGCCATGCTTGAGCCCCACCTTGAACCACACAGCCACACCTGCACCTATATATATCTTTTATCTTTCATCTTTTACATGTTTCAGTTATGAGACTGCTGCCATGCTGGGGTACTACCCTGAAGCCTGATACTTATTCTATCAGCCTCTTTTGCTGAACCATTAAGTTACAGGGACATAAACACACCAACATCGGTTGTCAAGCAGTGGTGGGAGACAGACACAAAGACACACACATACACACACACACACACATACATATATGATGGGCTTTTTTCAGTTTCCATCAACCAAATTTACTCACAAAGCTTTGGATGGCCCAAGGCTATAGCAGAAGACACTTGCCCTAGGTGCTACACAGTGGGACTGAACCCAGAGGCATGTGATTGAGAAGCAAACTTTTTGTCACACGCCCTTGCCTGCACCTATGTATATCATCTAGAACTTACTTGGAGATTACACCAATATCACATTAACAATGTCGTTGCTCACCTGATCATTGAAATTAAGCACTGTCAAGCCTAATTAGTACTTAAACTGGTGACTGCTTCAGAAATTTAGAAACTGTAAACATTAATTTAGTCACAGACATAGCTGTGTGATTAAGAAGAAGTTTGCTTTGCACTACTTGGTCTGAGATTCAATGAGACTGCATAGTACCTTGGATATGTGTCTTCAGCTGTGGCCTCAGGCTGAGGTGTGTATGTATATATATATATATATCATCATCATCGTTTAGCATCCGCTTTCCATGCTAGCATGGGTTGGATGGTTCAACTGGGGTCTGGGAAGCCAGAAGGCTGCACCAGGCCCAGTCTGATCTGGCAATGTTTCTACGGCTGGATGCCCTTCCTAACGCCAACCACTCCGTGAGTGTAGTGGGTGCTTTTTACGTGCCAGACAAGGCTGGCAAACGGCCATGATCAAATGGTGCTTTTTACGTGCCACCAGCACGGAGGCCAGGCAAGGCTGGCAACGGCCACGATCGGATGGTGCTTTTTACGTGCCACCAGCACAGAGGCCAGTCGAGGCAGCGCTGGCAACGGCCACGTTCGGATGGTTCTCTTATGTGCCACCGGCGCTGGTATCACAGCTACAATTTCCGTTGATGTTGATTGATTTTGATTTTGATTTTGATTTTGATTCTCACTTGCCTCAACAGGTCTTCACAAGTCCAGTCTGTTTTGGCTTGGTTTTTTGTATGGCTGGATACCCTTCTTAATGCCAACCACTTCACACAGTTTAGTGGGTACCTATTACATGTCATCACCATCCTCACATATTTTCTTCTATAGACAGACAGACAGATAGTCATATACATAAACATAAATATATATCCATAGAAAAAAAACATGTGAGGATGAGGATAGGGAAAAGAGAAATTTCTTAAAGGTATAAATGTAATTTGTGTAACTCACGAACATTTTTATTTGTTTTCTAGTCAAATATGCACTGGTGTTGACTTTGCTGACTCAGTGGAATTCAAGGATGACTGTCTTCCAACTGCAGACAGAAATATGCTTATGTTGGCAGTGAGAATACACGATGATCTGATGGAGGTAGGTAAAAATCAAAAGATTTAAGAATTAACTCAAACAATTAAGTGCTGCACTGTGTCACAAAAATTCATTTATGCAATGAATTTTTTTTTTTCGTTTTATCTATTATCTATTTTATCTGTTAGCCATAGGTGCAGATGTGACTGTGTGGTAAGAAGTTTGCTTCCCAACTGGTTGGTTCTGGGTTCCATCCCACTGCATGGCACCTTGAGCAAATGTTTCCTACTATAGCCCCTGACTGACCAAAGCTTTGTGAGTAGATCTGGTAGACAGGAACCAAGGAAGACCCATTGTGTGTGTGTGTGTTTGTCTGTGTGTGTGTATGTGTGTGCGTGTGTGTGTGTGTGTGTGTGTGTGTGTGCATCCCACAGCTTGACAAGTGTTGGTTTGTTCATGTTCGCTAACTTAGCAGTTTGGCAAAAAGAGACCAATAGAATAAGCACCAGGATTAGAAATAAAAGTACTGGGGGTCGATTTGTTTCACGAAATCCTTCAAGGCAATACCCCAGCTTGGCCGCAGTCTAATGACTGAAACAAGTAAAGGATATAAAATAAAAGAATTCAGGAGTGGGAGGGCAATTCTCCTGACTCTTTAAGGGTTTGCAGGACTGGTGGGAAGGAAGGAAAAAGGTATCATCAGACTGGAGACCTGGATTCCGCTAAAGGAATTCACGGTGCCAGATCGTAGTTATTAAACCGGATGACGGATTAAAGGTTAGAAGATTAGTATCCTACTCACTGCATCAAACGTTTATCTCATCAAGAAACGAGTTACGCAAGGGAAATAACTCTTTCCATCAGTATCTATGTAAGTAGGCTCATCTGTATGGAGTAACCTAACATTAAGGAGTGGAACGTACAGTATCCCGTAATTTAGATCATCTCAAAATCCTTTTTATCGCTACTTAAACTTCCTGTGACTAAAAAAGTGTTTATTAAGTATTTTTATATTAATCGCATAAACAAGAGAATTTTAGTTTTGCAAAACTAATGTATCTAGTGTGGAACACCTGGGAAAATGATCTTTTATTGAATCGTTTGAAAGTTAAGGAACTGTTTTTTTTTTCCTTTAACCTTGCCATGGTCAGTGTTCTATAAACAATATAATATTCTATATATGGCCACCTCCTGATGCTTACTTTTGGTTTTGTTTAAATATGTATGTAATATGTACTTTTGGTTAAATATGTATGTAAAAGTTAAAAAATAAATGTAATTTATTAGAAAAATAACATCTCAGAGAGAAGCTTAACCGATCTCCCTATGCTATACTCTCAGTACATAAATATACTAGATATACCTTCACCCTTTCTGGTGTATTAGTTACTTCTTTTTCCATTTATCACTACACCCTCAGTATGGCCCTAGGAAGTGAGTGGAAAAAATAACCACCAAAGTGGCATATAAGCCAAATGAGTCCAAGTCATTTGCAAATTTTAGATGAAGGTCTAGAAATATTGTTGATGGATTTGAGAAGTTTGCTGTTTCAAACTGCTACGAACTAATGAAAAAATACATTGATATAATGCACGAACTTCGATAACGGTTATGTTTTTAATACATGTTTGAAAGAAAATTCATTCTTCATATATTGACCCAGGTTCAATTCCTGCCATGGGAATACATTCTTTTATAGTTGAAAGGATTAATGCCACTAGGGATGATAAAATAAGTACCAACTGAGTACTGGGGGTTGACGTAATCGACTTATCCTCACCTCCCTCGAAGTTGCTGGCCTTGTACCAAAATATTAAACCGCTGTTGTTGTTGTTAAGGTACTGAGCTGGCAGAATCTTTAGCATGCTAGACAAAATGCTTAGCAGCATTTCTTCTGTCTTTATGTTCTGTGTTCAAATTCTGCCGAGATCAGCTTTGCCTTTCATCCCTTCGGGGTTGATAAAATAAGTACAAATCAAGCACTGGGATTGATATAAATAACTAGCCACCTCCCCTAAAATTTCAGGCTTTGTGACTATAGTAGAAAGAATTATTATTATTGGGGTTATCCTTCAGATCTCTGAAGATGATCAGCTTTATACTTCATGAGTCCTGGGTGGCTAATTAGGCCAATTTTGGCTTAGAATTCATAGTTACATTGGAGGCACATAATCACAGAGTCAAGACTCAGTGGAATTCATGCTTCCTATGCAACCCTCCTCTTTTTAGCTTCTCTGGTCATATCATTATACTTCAGAGTAGAAAGTACTTCACCACAGTGACTGATCTTGAGCAAGATGTTCCCAGGTAGACTGCTCTGAAATACACATTTTCAAGATCGTCTTCAGCATGTCTTTGGGTTAGCTCCATTCCCACACACATACATCAGTCACATAAACACAAATACACACACAATCACTTAAACTGGCCATTTTCACACTCTCCTGCCTTCAACAACCACTTTCTCTGTCTCTCCACTTCCAGTCACTTCAGCCATGTAACGACACCGGCTTTTCTTGGACTTATTTTTTCTTTCTCTCCAGACTTTTCCTCTTTCTGATGAAGAACCATGCTCAGAATGTCACATAACCCCTCTTTTCTTTTCCATCTTAAACTGAGCATCATTCACTGTGTATGTCCTTTTGACTTTTGATGTTTTTTTTTCCCCATTTCTGTTTTTATTTTTGATTTTCTTTGCATATGTACATACATGTTTTGTAGGCGCGGGCATGGCTGTGTGGAAAGGGAGCTTGCTTCCTAGCTACATGGTTTCGGGTTCAGTCCCACTGCGTGGCACTTCAGGCAAATGTCTTCTGCTATAGCCCCAGGCCGACCGAAGCTTTGTGATTGAATTTGGTAGGCAGAAGTTACTGCCGTGTGTGTATATGTGTGTGTAGGTGCTTGTGTCTCCGAGAGAGAGAGGGATATATATATATATATATATATATATATATATATCATCATCTTCATCATCATTGTTTAACATCTGCCTTCCATGCTGGCACAGGATGGACAGTTTGAGAGGAGCCAGCCAGGCATTTGACTGCACCAGACTTCTGTGTCTGTTTTGGCATGGTTTTTATGACTGGGTGCCCTTTCTAACACCAACCACCCTGCAGAGTGGATTGAGTACTTTTTGCATGGCACCAGTACTGGCAGTCACCAAGTAACTTGTAAGACAAGGAATCCTTGAGAATGAAAATGTGAATATTACAACAACGCTGATATGTATATATTATACATACATATAGAACATATATTTTCAGTTATAACAATCGTAGAAACTTAACTCTGAAGCTGTAAACATGAAAACTAGTAAGTAATTAGTGTTTCATTTAAATCTAAAATTTTAGTTTATTACATTAAACTAGATACAAATTGATAATATTTTTATGTAAATCTTCAGTTTAATTTTATTTTAATTATTATTATGTTTATATAAATTTACAAATTTCATATGCTTATATATATATTTATATATATTTACATACATATATATATCTTGCCCTATACTCTGATTTTTTCTCTTCATTGCCTTTTCATATAAATATCAAGCTGATTTGTTTCCCTTTATCTGAAACATTCATCTATCATTTTTGTTTACAGAGCTCTTTAAATGCAAGAGATGTTCTTATCAATGACTTCAGGACAGTATCAGATGCACTGATCTATCTGACAAGTGGTTACGCTTTCTTAGTTAAACCAGGTAAGGAACGTATGCATACATGTGTGTTGTGTATTGTGTGTGTGTGTGAGAGAGAGAGAGAGAGAGAGAGAGAGAAACGAAGATGAAGGGAGAATAACAGTTCAATACATGCTATAAATGTTTCAATAGCATGGCAATGTATTTGCAATCAGTCTATTAAATTAACCAAAATTGCCATCCATTTCCCCAGGCATTTCAGAACCATCAGAAGAAAGAAATTGACGTGTGTGTGTGTACTGAGTGCAGTGAACTGACTGTCATCTAAATTATGCAAAAATGAAAATAACACTGGCATCTCATTTTAACAGATATATTCACTACAATAGCATAAGAATATCTTGAAATGCTAAAGAGTAAATTTATTCAATAAAATCGTCATTGGCTTCAATCATGGCCTCCAGACGACTTTGGAATCTCCTGCAACTCTTCTGAATGGTCTCCTTATTTAAGTTGGTGAATGCTGCCATAATCCTTGCCTTCAGTTTATCTTTGGTGTTACAAGGAGTTTTGTTGGTCTCTCATTTGACTGCATCCCACACATAATAATCAAGGGAGTTGCAATCTGGGGAGTTAGGTGGCCAAATGTTAGGGGTGATGTGGTCACAGAAATTGTCTGACAGCCATCACTGGGTTCTCCTACTTGTGTGACATGGTGCAGAGTCCTATTGCCAGATCTTGACCCAAAACAGTACTACCTCCTCCAGGTACTTGATGTAGGCCTCTGTGTTGAGTCTGAGGCTGTATAGGAAGATGAATGGAGGCATAACGTTACCATAACTAGTAGTCACTCCAAACACCATGATGTTGATTGGATGTTTATTTTTTATCACTCTCAGTACATGTCCTCAGATTGACACCCAAACACACTGAAATGTTTGTATTGGAGTTTCTGGTGTGAATGCTAAGTAGTACAGCAGGTCGTTTCCAAATTTCTGGCATAGTGAATTGTGTCATGCTGTTTCTCTCACAGACGGTGCCCAACTGACCCTACTATACTTGTAGTTGAAAAAATCAAAAACAAACAAGTGTGTTGCTCAAGGACACAACGCGTCGCCTGGAATCGAACTCACGACCTTACAATCGTGAGCCGAATGTCCTAACCACTAAGCCACGTGCCTTCACATGAATGAAAGTGATGCTCAACCCATTTGGTGAGAGTCATATATATATTTTTAATTACACTTTGACTCAGCTTCATATGACTTAAAGTTTCATGGGTGCGTAGGACCCATGCAAGTTCTCTGACTAATGTAAGCATGGAAGTGAGGACCTTAAAATGATAATACTCTTACAATACACACTCACACACATACATGTGCGTGTATTTAATCCGGTTTCAATTCATGCTTGAATACATTTCCACTTCATATACTTCACTAATCACACTGTGACTCACTATTTTATTCTTCCTAATGTTTTAAGCTACCAAGAGAAGACATCGAGAAACAACTCTAGTACAGCGCCATAGCGTTCTATATCCAGGGAGGGGCATGCTGATTTTTAAAATTTACGTGTGTGTGTGTGTGTGGTTGATTGATTAGAATTATGGCTATAAAAAAAATCCTAATTTGGCTATGCCAATTTGTCCGTTCCTTTCCTATCCCGCATAAGCCCTCCCCACTCCCACTGCATGGCCTGCCGCTTCCTATGACACACACTGCATCAGATAATGTAGTTCTCCATACTTCTGAAAAGATGGGATGATTACGGCTGGAGGACTTTTGATATCTGCTTGATCACGCCTGGAATTAACAACCATCAACTAGCACAGTTGTCTCCCTTGCATTCGTTTTATTTATTCTTTTACTTGTTTCAGTCATTTGACTGCGGCCATGCTGGAGCATCGCCTTTAGTCCAACAAATCGACCCCAGGACTTATTCTTTGTAAGCCTAGTACTTATTCTATCGGACTCTTTTGCCGAACCGTTAAGTTACGGGAACGTAAACACACCAACATCGGTTGTCAAGAGACGGGGGTGAAGAGACAAACACAAATACACAAATATATATCATCATCATTTAACGTCCGATTTCCATGCTAGCATGGGTTGGACGGTTCGACCGGGGTCTGGCAAGCTATGGAGGCTGCACCAGACTCTAGTCTGATTTGGCAGTGTTTCTACAGCTGGATGCCCTTCCTAATGCCAACCACTCCATTATATATATATATATATAACGTAAAAAGCATTACTCACCTCGCCTGTGCTTGTGCCTTATAAAAAGCACTAAGTCCACACTGCTGAGTGGTTGGTGTTAGGAAGGGTATCCAGCTGTAAAAATCCTGCCAAAACTGTCACAGAAGTCTGGTGCGGGCTTTGGTCTGGCCAGCATGGAACTAAATGATGATGATGATATATATATATGTATGTATACGATGGGCTTCTTTCAGTTTCTGCCTACCAAATCAACTCACAAGATTTTAGTCAGCCCGAAGCTATAATAGAAGACATTTGCCCAAGGTGTTACACTGTGGGACTGAACCCAGAATCTATTTATTTATCTTTTTATCTGTTTCAGTCATTGGTTTGCAATCATACTGAAGGGTCTAATGGAGCAAATTGACCCCAGTATTTATTTTAAAGCCTGATACTCATTCCGCTGATATCCTTTGCCAAACCACTAAGTTATGGTGACATAAACAAGCCATTAATGGTATTCAAACAGTAGTGGGAAGCAAAGACTCACACCACCATTTGACAACCGGTGATAGCGTGTTTATGTCCTGTAACTTGCCAGTTCAGCAAGTTACAGGAGTTGATTCTACCTGTTTTATATGTTCAAACTGGCCAGATCCAGCCTCTCACACCTACCCTACAATATCTTTCTAAAACACCAGTTCTCAAGCAGTGGTAGGGGACAAACACAGACACAAAAACACACACATAGACATATATATATATGTAAAAGATAAAATGAATGGTTTTTACCTGGTAGCTTACTGGTAAAGCATGATCACTTTCACAGTGTTCATTAAGTATCTGGTTAATGAGAGATGGAAAATGCAAGAGTTTTTATTAATCATGACAATTGTTTCGATACATCTAGCATTGATCCCTCATTGGTGGGATACTTAACAACTGATTCAGGAGCATCCAACAGTGTAGATGTGTTTCTTCAGGTGATAAACAGATACAACTTGTTAAAATAACAGTTCCGCAATGTATGTTCTCAGTTCTTGTGAAGTAAAGCAGCAAATTAAAGGATATAACTTCATTTATATAGAAGATCAATTATAAAATAAGCTATATCCTTTAATTTGCTGCTTTTCTTCACAAGAACTGAGAACATACATTGCAGAACTTATTTTAATGTATTGTATTTGTTTATCCCCTGAAGAGACACATCAGCACTGTCAAATGCTCCTGAACTAGTAGTTAGGCATCCTACCTGTTAGGGATCAATGCTAGATGTGTCAAAACAATTGTAGTGATTAATAAAAACTCTTGTATCTTCCATCTCTCATTAACCAGATATATATATATATGTATGTGTGTGTGTGTATATATATATATATATATATATACATATATATATATATATACATATATATATATATATATACATATATATATATATTATATATATATATAATATATATATATATATATATATATATATATACAGAGTTGGCCAAAAGTCACCCAACAGTAAATCAAAATTCCATAAATCATCATCCTGTAATTCTGTTCTGGCACAAATGGAAAAATGAGTTGCTCAAGAAGGACTTCAGTTTGAAGTATTTTCGTGATGTTTCATATTTTGATGCTTTTATTAAATTCATTCAGTTGTTAAACATAAATAAATCTTGGAATTAAATGGTTTTGATTTACTGTCAAGTGACTTTTGGCCAACTCTATATACGTATATATATATATATATATATATATATATGATGGGCTTCTTTCAGTTTCCATCTACCAAATCCACTCACAAAGCTTTGGTCAGTTCAAGGCTATAGTAGAAGACACTTACCCAAGGTGCCATGCAGTGGGACTGAACCCAGAACCAAGTGGCTGGGAAGCAAGCTTCTTACCACACAGCCACACCTGATGATATCATATACAAACTCTTAATTACATTCCACAGAGTAACCTGCATATTAAAATGTTGAATATGACCTTACTCAAAATATATTATATACAACTGCTTCATGCAAATTTATTTACTTTATATTTCAGTTCTAACGGATGAAAATTTGCTGAAGCTGCTGATGACTGATGATGTTGTTATTGGAACAGAAATCATCAATTTAATTCGTACCATATTGCGCCTAAATTGGTATGGTTTATTCTTCGCTTTTATTCTTCATTCTCAACCTTCACTTCATATGTGTGACTTAAAAGCCACACATATGATGACCTGTTATATGGTACCATTTTGGTGCCATCTAGCAGGTCATCAAGGCCAGTGATGGCAAACCTATGGCACATCTGTCAGCAGTGATATTGCAAGATTTTAGTTGACACCCATTGAGCTTTAAAAACGAAAAAAATCGCCGCCGTTATAAAAAGTTTACCAAAAACAAAAATACATAATATATACATATACAAAGACACAGACATAATATACACATATACACAGATATGATATACACATATACATAGACACAGACATGGTTGTGTGGTTAAGAAGTTGGCTTTGCAACCATGTGGTTTCAGGTTCAGTCCCACTGCACAGCATGTTACTCTTCTACTTTAGCCCTTGGTCAACCAACATTTTGTAAATGAATTTGGCAGATCAAAACTGAAAGCCCATCATTTATACATATACATGTGTGTGTGATTGTTTATATTCTATGATTGCACAAAAAATCTTGCACTATAATCAAAGCTGCCTATTGGCATTTCCCTGTCCACAAATCACCTGGTAGCTTTGCACTTTCAAAGTTAGGTGGAATGAAGGCAGTGCCCCAGCTTGGCCTGTCCAAAGACTGAAACAAGTAGAAGATAAATATAAAAAAAGATATATATATATATTTCTCTCCTAAACTTTCCTAATACACCTTGATCTTGTCATGGGATTATTACCTTCCTTTAACATGTTATGTTTACTGCAAAAAATACCACAGAATTTCTAAGCAATTTCACACCCACACTGAGTCAACTTCCAAAGAGCTTATATGTAAAATAACCAAACATTATTCACTGATTCTTCTTAGTTTTAATTTTTCCAACTGTACCATGCCATTCAATATAGATTTTATTTTCTTCATCAATTCTTGACAATAAAAAAAATGTTTTTTATCTGTTTTATGTGTCTTTGTTTTACACTTCCCAGGCATGTACTCAAGCAATTGGATAGCAAAATTATCCATACTTTTCTTGATGAAATCATATACAAACTGTCAGTTTACACAGAACCTAAAATTCAAATGTAAGTCAAGTTATCCTATTTGTCTTTTTGTCACTTTTTGTTCTTCTCATAATACTAAATGGTATTTGATATGTTTTAGGCAAATGATGAAACTAAGGAAATGAAAGCTTGATTACCTGAGTGATTTAGTGAGGGATTTTTCTTCCTTATGCGTGGAAAATATCGATAAGGCTACATATAGACAAGATGAGCATATTGCATTGTCAAGGTTGATTAGAATTCCACATCTCTGCAAACACCTTCCACTGTGACCAACTTTTCAAACTAATGAGGAACCATTTTTATACCTTTTTCTTTGGAACTTTTTTCTCAAGAAGACAATCGTGGTGGTGGCAGTGATGCTACCAATCTCCTGGAGGAAACTATATTTCGGTTCATTTTCGAAATTGTTAATACTGTCTGTCAGTTACAATTTCTGAAAGAAGCATCACCAATATTTCAGCGACAGGAGTGAGATTTGAACTCAGAATGCATATAGCCAGAACAGATACAACATGTTCCGTAATCCAATGCTCTAACAATTCCACCAATTCATATCACATTTGACCAACCCATACTAGCATGGAACATGGATGCTAAATGATGATGATAATGATCTTCTTCTTCTTCTTTACAGAGCTTCCTGCAACTGTATTTTAGAATTCTGTGAACATTATCCTGCTCTTATAGATTTGTTGTGCACAAAATACAAGTAAGTCACTTTTATAGACCTAACCTTAGTTTACGGCAAAGTTTGTGGGTAAATGGATGGTAGTGATGGCCTTACTAACTTACATTGTAATATTTTTTGGGGATAATGTAGGGCTCCTAACCCTACACTTACCACCCTTCTCCTTCTTTTTGAACCAAGCTTGGGGCCAGCTATGGCAGAGTAAGAAACGAATGAAATATTGAGTAATGTGGTCATAGATCTATTGTGCTGAGGAAAAGATGGGATGGTCAGAGTTAGAGGAATTTTGATCGTAGAGCTACTAAATCACACTGATCTGGGGTTAAGTAACAGAAGAAGCATCTTTATTCAGCATGATAAATTAAATGGCAAATCTGCCTTATGAAGCCTTTTCATTTCAGGGATACACATGGAGGCTCACTTTTTGATGCAAATAAAAGAGGGATTAATTCTTTTTTTCCAAGAACATTAGTAATACAACACAATTGAACCACTCTAATCAGAAGTTAAAATTTTACAAATGCGAAACATATTTCTTTATAAATATATTTTTACATGGTAATCCTTTGAGTATACCTATGAACATGTGTATACCATGCAATTTCTTTATTTCCTTCTAGAGGTCTACGCATAATTCTCATGAAGCAGGCTGAAAAAATCCATTGCAGAGAACTGAAGCCTCTTCTGGTATTACTAAATGCTGGTTCTTCTGAACGAGTCCAAAAGCAGGTGAGAGCATGTTGAAAAATATAACATTTTTATTACTTACCTTTTTAAGTTTGTATGGTATACAAAAGGTAGCAAGCTGACAGGATTGTTAGCCCTCTGAACAAAATACTTAGTGGTATTTCATCTGCCTTTGCATTTTGTGTTCAAATTCCATTGAGGTCAACTTTGCCTTTCATTCTTTGAGAGCCAATGAAATAAGTACCAGTTGAGCACTGGAGTTGATGTAATCAACTAGCCTACTCCTCCAAAATTTCAGACCTTGTGCCTATCATAGAAAGGACTTAACAATATTAATTTTGTAGCATTTGTCATACTCATTTCCTCTAAAATAGACTGTGTAGAATAGCCTGCCTGTATATCAGGGGTGGTTACAGGCACTTAAGCTAGAGCATGTAATTTAAAAACTCAGACTATTATAACAGAGACGGGATACATATAGCATGCATTTACCTTCTTGTCAGGTGTCTCTCATAAAAATGAAATATATCAAAATCACATTCATGTATTAGGTCATCCCATAAATAATGAGGGTTTTTTTTATACTTCTTTTATTTTTCAAAATTAAGATAAATTAAGTTCTTTTTTAATCTAAAATATACTCTCTTTCATTTTATACAATACCCTTCCATCTATTTGGTAGACTTGCAGAGCCCCTCTTCCAAAATACATGATGAAAAATACTCCTCCAGTACTGTTCTGACCTTGTCTACAGAATTCCTATTTTTTTCCACTCAAATGATTTCGAAGACTGCGAAACAAATGATAATCAGATGTAAACACCATTTGAGCATAGCCTTTGCCTGTACTACCTGACTGGCCCTCGTGCCGGTGGCACGTAAAAGCACCCACTACATTCTCAGAGTGGTTGGCGTTAGGAAGAGCATCCAGCTGTAGAAACTCTGCCAGATCAGATTGGAGCCTGGTGCAGCCGTCTGGTTTGCCAGCCCTCAGTGAAATTGTCCAACCCATGCTAGCATGGAAAGCGGACGTTAAACGATGATGATGATGATAGCTCACCGGACTTCAATCAACTAGACTATTACATATGGGACACAGTACCATATGAGATAGGTCAATCAACACCCCCATAACACCATACAATCTCTCCAGTCTGCTATAAGCAGCAATGCTTCCAACCCCATATTCTTTTCTACTCTAGGCACAAGGCCCAAAATTTTGTTGGGGGAGCCAGTCAATTAAATCGACCCCAATATGCAACTGGTACTTAATTTATTGACCCCCAAAAGCTTCCAACCTCATATTGAAGCAGCCACTGATGTTAAATGGTGGATTCATTGAATAGGGGTGATAAGAAGATTCTCAAGATTGTTTGTAGCAAATTGTTTTCAAATGCAACTTTTCTTTGATGAGCTATGTGTATTTAAAAAAAAAATCTGATGCACCCTACATGCATGCATGGATAGATGGATAGTTTGTTTGTTTCCTTCCTTTCTCAAGACAGTAGAGTATTCTTTAGGAAGATTTGCATGCCATTTCTAGCAGGTTCAGCAACCATACAGAGTGTCCCTGAATAGTTCATTCATGTGTTATTGGTATTCATTGTATCTGATTCCTTTATATTCATATTTGAGACAAAGGTTAGTGGAAATAATCAAGCCATTTGAGCAACAAACTCAATAAAATTACAGTATTTGTTGGAGAGAGAGGACCCCCCATCTCTCTCTCTCTCTTTCTCACACACACACATGTTCCAGTTCAGCAGAAATTAATCTTACCTTTTATTCCACTAGAATCAATAAGAATAATACCAAATCAATTCAGAGTACAATCTATACGAAATATAATTAGCTTTCTCTTTAGTCAAAATATTCGGGATGTATGGTCTGTTTTATTTTGTCTTTTATTTTTATCCTATCATAAACTCTCTTGATCTGTGTTTTAGAAACATCATCAGGCAGTTGAAAAGATTCAGAGTGCTTGGAGAGGATATATAACCCGGAAAAAACTGAAGAAAGCAAATGAAGCAATAAGCAAGCTTCAAAAATGTTATTTGTAAGTGTTCTTTCCATTCTACTTCTTTGCTTATTTAACTATAGGTGTTGTTATTAGATGCGAGAAAAGACCAGATATTCTTGTATACAGGTCAAAAATCTCACTGTAACAACTTCAGCACATCCATTGGCCTTGAAATGTCAAGTCGCATTACCCTCCTGGCAGAATCAGTCAATAACTTCAGAAGTTGAAGCAGCTGGAAATAGATCTGTCTTGAACATATTCAAATTCAAGATTATGGATAAAGGATTATTAAGAGTTTGGCACTGAGCCTTGATGCAAACAGCTTTGTGTTAATCAAAGTGAATCTTCCACTGACATGGAGCATGATGCAGTCCTGTGACACACCAGATCCTGTCAAACCATCCAACCCATGCCACTATGGAAAGCAAACATTAAATGATCATGATGTTGTTGTTGTTGTTGTAGATGATGATGATTAATATTATTATTATTATTATTATTACAACAACAACAACAACATAAGCCAAAATACCTTGTGTTGTTTATTCCAGCTCTCTGCTGAGTTCAAAACCAGCTATGGTCAACCTTGTCTTTCATCCTTTCAGGCTGATAAAACACAGAACCAGTCCAGAATTATGGATTGGCAGAATTGTTGAATCATTGAATAAGATGCCTTGTGGTATTTGTTTGCAATATATATATCTCTTTTTACTCTTTTACTTGTTTCAGTCATTTGACTGTGGCCATGCTGAAGCACCTCCTTTAATCAAGCAACTCGACCCCGGGACTTATTCTTTTGTAAGCCCAGTACTTATTCTATCGGTCTCTTTTGCCGAACCGCTAAGTGACGGGGACGTAAACACACCAGCATCGGTTGTCAAGCAATGCTAGGGGGACAAACACAGACACACAAACACACACATATATATATACATATATACGACAGGCTTCTTTCTACCAAATCCACTCACAAGGCATTGTTCGGCCCGGGGTTATAGCAGAAGACACTTGCCCAAGATGCCACGCAGTGGGACTGAACCGGAACCATGTGGTTGGTAAGCAAGCTACTTACCACACAGCCACTCCTGCGCCTATATATATATATATATATGTATGTATATGTATCATCTTGACAATAAGACAAGTGGGGGAACATTTTTTTTATAGGGAATCTTTGAATATGGGTATAAGAATCAAGTCCGTAATATAAAAGAGAAGTATGTCTTGAAGGAGCTACCTAGTGATATGAAAGCATCTAAGTTGAGTATCCAGTTCATTTCTTACATATTACTGGATCAGTATTTACTTTATTTTTAAGGCAGTAAAACCCATATTATATGCTATTCCATTGAAACTATAGGCACTTGGAAATTGTACTAAGGAAACATAGAAACTGTCTTACCTAAAAAGTACATACTATACTAAAAGTAAACCAAAAATTGTTTAGGGTACAGGAACTTCAGAAAATGATTTGCCGTCTTCAATTCAATTTAACTGTGTTATTTTTTATTTTAGATCACGCAAAGAAACCAGAGAGAAAGAACAAGAGAATCTACGAGAATTATCTCAGAAGAATGAACAAATGCAATCTTTCCAATTGCTCAAAATGCGTTCATTTCGAGAAAAGCAATTGCAAAAGATGGAACTAACTCCAGCCTGTTAGTTTATTGGTATTTATATTACCGTTTTCAAGTGTAATCATAGTGTGGGCATTAAAAATGTAGACAGCCAATTTGATAGAGCATAAGATGAGAGGTCAGTGGTTTGCACCCAGTTCATTAACATTTCATTTTGTTTATAGCTAAGACATCTATGTCGACTGAGCAGAATTAGCATCAAAATATTCCAACCAATCCTGTCTTTTTACTTCTTTTCTGAGACATATTTAGGAGTATAGTATCTTTTGTGTTTTTAAGACAGTAAGCTTTGATGTGAGGAAAATTCGAATGCTATTTCTTGTACTGGACAAGGATTCCTGATTATTTTTCCTATTTTTTTTACTTAATTTTTGAGAGCGGTCGGGTTCATTTTTAGTATTCTTGTTTGTGAGAGCATTTGAGTTTATTTCAGATATTCTCATTTTAAAAATCATCTCTGGCTAAACCTTGAGAGGACATTGGTGTTGCCTTGGTGGAAGTTTGTGCTCTCTGAGTGCTCATGTTCACATTGTTTTGAATTTATCATGCATTATCTTGTAGCTTCAAGATTTTGAAGATGATGAGTTTGTTTTTAGAATTACATTGTATTGTAGGTGTGAAAGACTAGATCTAGCCAGTTTGAATGAAAAAATAGTTAAAGTATTTGAGCCAAAGATAGACGGTTTAAATGCTAAAGGGTTAATCAAAATAATCTGCTGGGTTTTTCTTCCTTTTTTTTTTTGTGAACAAGCATGTTTATAAAATGCCATTCAGTGAAAGATGGAGCTAAACTAATAGAAGTGTAAGAACTACTAATATAGAATTTCCCCTAATTGTTAGAATGTTGCTTAGCACAGCACATCTTTTAGCAACAACTAAGACACTTAATTCCTCAAAGCAGCAACTAACCACCACAGAAGCAGTCACAGTGCTTTAATCAGAAAAGAAGTTGAATGATCACACTGGTCTCATCTAAACGTCATTAGTAAATACACTGCATTAATCATTCCTGTAGTTATTAACTCAAATATTTAACCTAAGACAGATTAACTAATGAGGCTGTGGGACTAACCTTTTTGTATCTCTTTCTTTTTTTTTGTTCCATGCGTGTTCCAAAATATAAGGGAAAATACTTATGTCTAGCTTCCTAAATATTAAACTGACAAAAGAGTTATCTCCCTTAAACACTAACTTTCGTTAAAACAACATCGATTGCTAGTGCCGAATTCACGAGATAATGGTGTCGATATTTTTACATTTTATTTCATTTACTTATTTTCGTTTGAATTAAAATGAATATATATATATATGTATGTATGTATAATTTATGATTTTAATTTAATACAGATCAAATCCTTAAATATCAAGCTGAAGAAATGGAGAATGCAGCTATTTGTATACAGAAGAATTGGAGAGGCTATCGAATTAGATGTCAGCAGAGTAAATTTCATACTGAATATAAACAGCGTAGAGCAGCTATTATAATCCAGAGAGCAGTGAGTCCAAAATTATTCAATTTTTGTGGTAGAATGTATAGACAAATTTTGAAACTTCTTTTTAATAAAATCAATTTTAAAAAAACCAAATGATCAAAATCATTTTCTCATGTCACATCCCATACACACACATCACTAGAATCGATATTTACAAAAAACATTCTTAAGTGGTTAGTAAAATCATAAACACCTAACCGAATATCCGAAAAAAATATGTTTATGTATTTGTTTTGCCAGATTCCTGATGTGAAATCCTGTGTTGAAACGGATATTGTTATATTTCAGGATGGTCATTTTCATTTTTCTTGTCAAATAAACACACACACTATATATTTATTCTTCACTTGTTTATTATTCTTATTTTATGGCCATTGTCTGGAAATTTTTCGTCACACATCCTGTGACAAAAGATTTCCAGACAATGGACATAAAATAAGAGCAATAATAAACAAGAACGAATATATAGTGTGTGTGTTTATTTGGCGAGAAAAAAGAAAATGACCATCCCAAGATATAACAATAAAGAAGAAATACTTCTAGTTTATATCTATCTTAAGATGAATGTCTGGTTAGGGTGCCAAATATTGTGGTATTAGCCTTGAGAGGTTTTCTCATATAGACCTATGATGCATAAAAGCACAGACATGTATTGTAGCAAATGAGAATTGTCTGCTATGGGTGTCAGAACTGCCTGATCCTGTGATCTCTGCCTACTGGACTTCCTCAGTAAAAGGAGTCCAGTGACTGCATACCAGCCAAATATTACAACCATGATATATAGAATTTTCGTGTCTTTTTAGTAACTGGTGTCACAAATAGCCAGTAGGCTTATTTTAAAATAACTGTTAGCAACAGAAGCAGTATTAATACCAAGAGTAATCTTTATATCCAAATATATTAAGTGGAAGTTGTATTAGAACTGAATATTGCATTATTAGCTATAATTGTCTGTGATGGGCACCTGCACCTATATGAGAAGATCTCTCAAGGCTAACACTGCAATATGCAGCATTCTTGCAAGACATACGCATTAAGTTGGATATTAAGATTGCCGTTTGGTACTACTACAAATTCCATTGCTAATAATTAGCTGTTGTTTAGTTACAGATCAGCCTTGATTGAGCTATGATCAAAAGAATTTCAACCATAACTTCCGTCTTTATATTTCATAGACAGTATATTCAGAAGATTATCCAATGTGTTGTTCATTTCAAGAGTAGTAGAGTCATTTGAGAAAGCTTTGGCTGCTGTTTCTAGCAGACTGAACTACAGCAGAGCCTCCCTTTTTGATGCAGTAGTTGTTGACGTAAAATTTAGCACAAACTTGAAAATGAAAAGCCCTATCCAAATATAAACTGTCGTTTCTGTATGAGTGCATCTCATCTATTTTGCCATTGTTGCACAGGTCAGACGGATTTTCTATGGCTGGATGCCCTTCCTGTTGCCAACTTTCACTTAATTCTAAGCTTGGTAGTATTTTCAGATGATCAGACATATTTTTCACAGAAGAGTAGAAATGAATGACATGCCATGATGTCAAAACATAAGGATCCACACATATACATATACACACACACATGGAGGGTTTCATTTCAATTTCCATCTTCCAAATCCATTCACAAAAGCTTTGGTCAGTCTAGTGTTGTAGTCAAATACATTTGCCCAAAGTGCTGCACAGTAGAACTGAATCTAAAACCACATAGCTAGGAAGTAAGCTTCTTAACCATACAGCTGTACCCATGTGTGTTTCAAATGATGTGCTATTTGTACTATTAGTATTTCCCGCTTTCTCTTTTTTACATGTGTAGTAACTTACTGATTTTATGCTGATAATTCATCATATTTTTGTTTCAATACATTCTTCTTTTGTATATGTGTGCATTACCATCTTTAAAAGGTAAGGAGATGGCTTAAAAGGACCAAGTCAAATATATCTCTTATCCCAACCAAATTGAAACCACAAACACTTACTGAAGAACGAAGAACAGTAGTACAGCAGCAAATAACTGACTGGAGAGAGATTCATTCAGTAAGTGAACACAATTTTTTAAATACATTAAGCTTTGTTTTTGTCTTTATGAAGTCTAGTCATGTAGTATATTATTCAGGTATCAGCAAATTAGCTTGGAAGTAAGAGCACATACTTGTGTTCTATTGAAGCAAAACTCTATATACCTTTCAGGAATAACAAGAGATGAGTGACAAGGCAAAATGTTTGCTGTACAGTTTGTGGAAAATTAACTTTCAAATTTGATTTGTCCAGCATCAAAATCTTATCTAGTACATTTAGAACAAATTTAATCTTTTAAATAACAATACTAATAATTACTAGCTGGACCCATGAAAAATTCACAAAAAATATAATAAAAAATGTAAGCATCTATAAATTGTGTGCAGGTGCCAAGAGAAATGTTTCTATATTGTGACAGTCAAAGGCAGCGAGCTAGTAGAATAGCTAGCACACTGTCGAAATGCTTAGTGGTATTTCGTCTGTTGCTACGTTCTGAGTTCAAATTCCGCCGGTCGACTTTGACTTTCATCCTTTCGGGGTCAATTAAATAAGTAGCAGTCAGGCACTGGGGGGGTCGATATAATCGACTTAATCCATTTGTCTGTCCTTGTTTGTCCTCTGTGTTTATCCCCTGTGGGTAGTAAAGAAATAGGCATTTCGTCTGTCTTTACAATTCTGAGTTCAATTTCTGCTTGACCTTTGGGGGTCAATAAATTAAGTACCAGTTACATACTGGAGTTGATTGGCCTTTAATTTATCAACTCCTGAAAAGATGAAAGGCGAAGTTGATCTTGGCGTTATTTGAACTCAAAACGTAAGGACAGACGAAATGCTGCTAAGCATTTTGACCAGCGTGCTAACATTTCTGCCAGCTTCCCACCTTAATAATAGTAATGTAGTATTTTCTGAAGGGTTTATGTTTTTCTTTTCCTAGAAAAAACTGGGTTCCTTTGAAGAGCAGAAACGTCTTCATCAGAAAGCTAGTGAGCTTCTGCAGCAGTTCTACAACAGCCTACAAGCATCCCGGAAACGATTACTACACAATAAAGCTTTGCTTGCTAGACTAGATGTAGATTCAGAGTCTTTAATCAGTGAGTATCACCTATTAACACTGCTGGATTCATTACATTAGCATATACTATTCTTCTGATCAACTAAACGTCATAGTACAAAACCTTTTTTTCTCCCATATGAAAACATAGCAAGTGAGGCTCAATTATTTCACCCAAGTCATCTTACATTTTTAATCAAAAGAAAAATAGGATTAACTCCCTTTGTTTTATTTTCTTGATAATCGAAGGGAAAGGGATCCACCAGTCTAAATATAAAATTATTTCTATGAAATATGTCTGTTTACATGATTAGGACAAAATTCAAAACCATAATTTTTAGACAACCTGTCCTTAACTACTATGTTAAATCGTTAACCTTTGTTTTATTGCTAGACCTAAAAAAAAGAAAATTATCTTTCAGTGACTTACAGCTGGAGGACAATAATTGCTCTAAAGAAAAAAAAATGGTTTGACATGAAGTGATAAGTCCAAGAGGACTGCACGAAGTTCTAGTGTCTACTTTGACATGGATTAATGCTCTTCCTAATATCGGCCACTTTACTGAATGAACTGAGTTTTTTGTGGCTTCAGCACCATTTAGGCCACCAATAACTCACACAAGATTTCATTGGTGCTGGAACCACATTGCTAAAATCTGGTAGCTTTATGCTTTCAAGTACAAGTGAAATGACAACTTCTTTACTTGAAAAACAAGGATTATTACAAGAATGGCACCTAGCTATAAAACAAACTGTCATGACTTCAACTCAATAAACACTGACCTAAGCCTTCATCTTTAGAAATACATTCCACTGAAACTTATTAAACATTAACCATATACTCTTAGTGAACCTTTTATGCACATTCGTAAACAAATCGTTAACCTTTGTTTTATTGCTAGACCTAAAAAAGAAAATTGTCAGTTGTAATAATCAGGTTTAAAATATTATCCACGTTGAATTATTTTGGTGAATCTAATTAGCTAAAGGAATGTTTCAATGTGTACTACTCATTTAATCTACTTCAAGCTTTAAAATCTCTTACGTTACAGATGCACCAAAACTTGAATCAGTAACAGAAAAAGATATTGACATTTACTCCAGTCCTTCGCTGCCTATATCAACAAAGGCTAAAATTGCACATAAAAAGGCACTGAAAAAAATAGCTGCACCTTGGTGGCAGAAATTGGAAGATTCTGATGAAGAAGAGGATATTGCACTAAATGACACCTCTGACTGTGAAGTACAAAACTTGTAGAAACAAGTTGAAAAGTAAATGTTTGGTTCCATAAACAGTTACATCCTGCTGTCAGTTTCCCAGTTCTTATAGGAAAGACTAGCTTTGGATGGTACATAAGCTATCATACTCTAAATTTCCTATTCCACAAGAGAGGGAAACGTGCATAATCTACTATAGACCTGAAACAGAAAGCTAAAATTGAAGACTCGCAATATGTCAAGTGAATTCAAGTCCGAATGAGGAGCTGTTTCAGACATTTTGAAATGACATTTCATTAGTTGTCACATACTCTACCTTGTAGACTTTATTGTGAAAGACAATAAAGCGATACAAATTTTATACATCACAACCTTAATATATTCATTGCTCATTTGGACAGACATTTAAATATATTAAAAATATATTTAAGCACATATGAAAGAAATAACTGTACCAGTGGACTACTGAAAAATAAAAGGTGAGAAGCAATCACTTTTTTTTCTTTCTTTCAATCAAAGGATTGCATTCATTAGCTGAATTAAATTCAATACTAACATTGAATAATCATAATGCTCTTCTGGTAACCATAATCAAATTCTGTGACCAATATCTCCTTGAACACACAATGTAGACAGAACACATACAGTGACAAATGCCTGCTGTACTGCCAGATATTGTTGAAAATCAGTATTGCATGAAATGATATTGAGTATTTCCTAAGGTTGAATAAAAAAAAAATAGTAAGAGGATGAAGAATGACGTGTTTTATTATATGAACTGTTGCTCAGTTCAAATGACATTTGTTGCATATTTTTCTTCAGTAACTTTTACTTTATTTTCCTTAACTCTTTAGCCTTCAGATTAGCAGTTGAGGGAACCTGTGGAAGAGGCAGACCCAGAAAAACCTGGGACGAGGTGGTGAAGCACGACCTTCAAACTTTAGGTCTCACTGAGGAAATTACTAGAGACCGAGACCTCTGGAAGTATGCTGTGCGTGAGAAGACCCGGCAGGACAAGTGAGACCATAACCCGTGGCCTTCTACATGGGATGTAGCCAGTCCACTTATACATACATTCCCTTCTTGGGACACAAAACTCTACTTGTGAAGACCTGTTGAGGCAAGTGAGAATCAGAATCGAAATCGATCAATAGAAATTGCAGCTGAATTACCTGTGCCGGTGGCATGTAAGAGAACCATCCAAACGTGGCCTCGTGCCAGTGGCACGTAAAAAGCACCATCCATTCGTGGCCGTTGCCAGCCTCGCCTGGTCTCTGTGCCGGTGGCACGTAAAAAGCACCCACTACACTCATGGAGTGGTTGGCGTTAGGAAGCGCATCCAGCCGTAGAAACATTGCCAGATCAAACTGGGCCTGGTGCAGCCTTCTGGCTTCCCAGACCCCAGTTGAACCGTCCAACCCATGCTAGCATGGAAAGCGGACGCTAAACAATGATGATTACTGTCAAATGTTATATTTCTTCCAGGTTTTGAATTAATCATGCATTATCTCATAACTTGTGAGATTTTGGTAATTTGTCTGTATACTTATAGGATATAAGAGTAAATGTGAGTGGCCAGAATGAACATAAACAAGGATATGCTAAAGGATTAATATTTCCCCTTGGACCTCTTTTAGTAGGGGACAAATTACTATGCACTTTAAAAAGTTGAATTCAGTAGAAAAGTTTCAGTCTGAAGTTAAATTTTATATTATATACTCAGTGATGTAGCTTTTAAGAGAACAACGGCACTTGTGTTATGAGCTGTTCTGAAGAATGACTTGAATGGATGACCAAGGATAATGAAGTAGTTTACAAAAACATTCTTCTACTTCATAGTCGTAAATAACAATATTGGAGCATATTAAAGATATGACTGAATAGTTTCACTGACGATATCTGCTAAAATTAAAACATGTCACCGTCCGAGCAAAAATCAAATTTTTCCAAAAGCATTTGAATTTGATTTCGTTCAGTACATCAGTTAGTTTAGACATTGGCTTAAGAATTATTCCCCTTAGTTCAACGACGCAAATTTATGCTACGCTTCTCTTATGTCCCAAGAACACTGAAACATGTCCATTACTATCACCAGCTACACTGGCATCAGATGTCTCCCTTCAACATGGAAATTCTCAATTTCTTGAAATAACTTCCCATCTTTTTGTGGATTACTTGTAAACAATTCTTTTCCCTTTCTCCAAGAGTAAATTTTGGAGGTTATGTTATTCAGTTCAGAACAGCAACCATATTTAAATACTAACAGTAGTTTTAAGCCAACTGAATTTCAATTTAGTAAACACCTTGCATCAATAAAACTTAGTTATTTATACTTTGTGTTGTATGACCAACAGAATAAATTTTTATAAGTTTCCAACAGACCATTCTGTTCACTGCATATTTCCAATAGCCAATGATATGGAAATGTTTATATACTTCAAAGTGGAATAAAATACAAGAGTACATTGCTTCAACAGCAATTTTCCTCCTTGATGTAAACAGACACAACCTACAGGCATCCATACAACTTCAGTAGTCAGGATAGAAGACACTTGCCTATGATGCCATACAATAGGTCAATGTGAAAATGCAAACATTGTGAAACAAACTTCTTAACAACAAAACCAAGTCTGCACAAGATTAATCAGAAGAAACAAAACATCTTTACAAGTCTTTCTCAAAGAAGGGTGTGTAGCTTACTTTTGTATGTGTGAATGCATACTAAATTTGTTCATAATGAGGCACACTTTTTTAAAATTCAAAATGGAGTATGAAACGAAAAAAGAAGCTTGTAAAACTGCTTTATACAAATCATTTGCTTCATTTCTTCGAAACACATCAGACCTACTGCCTGTGGAGGAATCATGTTACTTGGTTTTTTCAAACATCATATTCTAACTAGCCTTGAATCTCCATTGCAAAATATTTAAATATTTTCAATATAGATGCAGGAATAACCATATGGTTAATAAGCTTGTTTGGCATTGACAAGGTATCTTGTACATGACCAGTCGGACTGTAGCTGTTCTTGACTGATAAACAACAATTTATCATCTTGTCTGACACCAGACCTCAGTTGTATTATCAAGTGAAACATTGTTGCCCCAAAGATCAGAATAAATCATGGTTTCTTGCTCCCACTAATCACAGGGGCTCTGCCAAAGGTTGTGAACAATACCCTTCATATTTCTTAAAACACTGTTAAAAAAATATTTTAATATGCTTTAGAGAGATCTATAAACAGGGAAAATCTTTCTAACTTAATTACTTGCAGTAGCCATAGACGATTTCATCAGTGTCTCCAATTTTGTTCAATAGTTAAGGTATACTCTATACAATATATGAAACAAATGCTAGCTATTTATTGAACACATTACAACAGCAGATAATATTTTTGTATTAGCTCTCTGAAAAAAATACAGGTAAATTTATAGCTATTAATATAATTTTTTTTTTTTTTTTGGTTTCTATCACAGGAAATGCTTATAAATTTTAATAAAAAATACGAATCTCCAAGACATAATCTCTCACACACACAATATAAACATTAGCATACATATTTTATATATATATATATGTATGTATGTATGTGTGCAAACACATTATCAAATGAGACAAAAAAAAAAAAAAACTTTAAAAGAAATTTAAGAAATTGGACTCAAAGCATGTCAACTCTCATATTCTCAAAACTAGCAGTACAACTGATGAAATTAACTTTTTTTATAAATAAAAATACTTAAAGAAAGAAAAAAGGTAATTTTTCAGTATGTTGTGAGGGGTGAATATATGGCTTATATCAATGAGCAGTTAAATTATAATTTCATAATACATGACAAATCTGAGACTGTATCACTTAGCTGTACTAAAAAGTTTAAAATCATGCGAGGACCAAAACTAGACTTATGATGCTGTTTCTGGTTCCAATAAAGTGCAGCAAAATTGGCTTGCCTAATGTGTATTTTATTTGGGGGAAAAATATATATATACCTGACTGATTTTAAAGCTTCCTTTTTAAACCTACTATTTAAAATAGCTAAAAAAAAAAACCAAAAAAACCCAATTATGGATGAAATAAATAATTAAAGATTTATAAGCTCTGAAATTTTCACACTGTTATTTTTTTTTACAAATTAGATACTAAAAAGTATTGCAACAGGTCATTGTATAATAAAAATTCTACTAAAACTGATGCTGTATGACAAATAGAAATTTCATATTACATAAAACTACCTAAGAAGCAGAATACCAAACCAAAATGACTGACTAGTCTGTGACAACAGCATTAACAACTGACGTTAGTATTGTCTAAATGGGAAATTGCTGCACTTGCATTTTAGTCAACTTATTTACATTTCAATCAAGACTGCTAGGGTTTTTTTTTTTTTTGAAATTTTTATATATAACTAAACAAAGTATTGGTTGTAACATTTATAAATATTAATTCCATATATTTCCGAAATTATAGCAATGAGAATGAGACACTATCAGAGACTAAAACATAATAGTTTCAAATTTTGGCACAAGGCCAGCAGTTTTTGGGGGAGGAAGGAGGTTACATTGACACTAGTACTTGGCTGGTACTTATTTTGTTAATCTCAAAAGAATGAAAGGTAAAGTCGACCATGGTGGAATTTGAACTCAGAATGTAAAGATAGGCAAAATGACAGAGTTTTGTCTGGTATAGTTCTGCCAGTTCGCTGCCTTATTAGAACACAAAAGAAATTTACTGACTGCTGGAAACCAACTTTTAGTATAGTGAATCAAGAGGAAAAAAAAAATCAATAGCTTAAAATTAAGCTCTTTAACGCTATAACAACAAATTGAAAATACCTAGTTATAACAAAGTTATTGGTTTTCTCAAAAGTATGGTATGCTTCTATATTGCCAAAGATAAAATATTTCAGAATGTTAATATATAGAGATTGACTATTCTAATTAAGCCTGTCTTTACACTGAATATTTTCTTTTAAAATTTACTAACTGTACTGTGGATGCTACACTATTCCAACATCAACTAAGAATTTATCAGACCAAGAGCTCAATGAACTGAGTTTTATACACACACACAGAATTTCAAATAAGATGTACACATTTTAGTTTATCAATAAAAAAAATTAAATCAAAACCATCATAAACATGTATGGTAACAAGAAACATTTGATCTAACACATTAAAACTTGCTTTGGAAAGGGTTATTTCTACTTGCAGTACTGTCCGTTTGATTCAATTAAGAATTAATTACTACCTAACCAAACAGTAACAGCTGTCAAAGATGAAAATATAAAAACAAGCACTCATAACAGCTAGTGTATAGTCTGGATATAAAAGTTCTAATTAGAAATTTTTTTTTAAAGTTCAACTCATTTTAAATCATTTAGCCAGTTTGACAACATCTCATCAATTTTTATATGAAGCCCATAAACATTCAAATCTTGATAACCTCGCATAATTTTCTTCTACTTTAACTGCAAGAGAAATTCAACCCAGCTTTTGAGTGCATAATCCTGTATGTATATATATATATACACACATATATATATATGTACACATGAAATAAAAAGTAGCACATCAACAATAAACTTGTAGCTATACACTATGCAAATAACTTTTTATTATTATTAAAAGGAAAAGATAATGATTAAATGTTATTTTATTATGTTATAATATGAAATGCTTATAATGTGTTATATAATGTGTTATATAATTTGTTATTAAAAAAAATAATTAAAAGCAGACACTAAAGCTGCTTCTAATTACAACTTTGATTTCTGTTAAAAACTTACTTGGCAGCTGGAACAAGGGGCAGGTAATTTCTCCCACAAGCTGGCTAAGGGGTTAATAATTATTTAAATTAATTGGTAGAGAGATGATAAAAGTGAGAGTTCATTTTTAGAAAATATGTTCCCTTAAAAGATATGTCAGGGAAAAATAGATAAAAATAAGAGTCATATTGTATCATCCAAAAATTACCTCTTAAAATAATTCATCCTGTGCAAGATATTTATGTTGTCTATTTACTATTTCAAAATAAAAATGTAGATTAACAAGAGAATTCATTCAAATATTTGATAGAACCTCCAGTCATAGTCATTGTTTTTCTTTGGACAAAAACACTAAGGCAATAATACAAAAATATTTTCAAACATTCTGGTTAAATATTCAGCTCCCATAGGAAGGAAATCTAATTGGTTTTCAAAAATCTACTAGTAAGGCCTATAAAGTGCTTGCTGCCCAAAACCATTAGTTGCAACTAATAAGAAATGTGCATTTCCAAGAATGCAGTGAAGAAAATATCTAAAATGCACAATTAAAATTATCTAAATTTGACAAGTCATGGCAACCTAAAATAACTCCATAAATGTAACATTTATCTGATGTTTTAACAAACAGTTCCATCTTTTTCTACTAACTCCAGTGAAAGAAAAAATCACAACCCCATGTTTTGACATTAAATAAACATTACATACCATTTTGCTAAAATGAGTGCAGTATCACCAGCTAAAATTATAACAGATTAAAACTTTATTATTCTAACATACTCTGAATCAGAAATGATGAAAAGAATGAGTAATAGTTTCAGAATGGCACAACAGGCACCACTAAATGATAAAACATCTTTCATGACAACCATGATGTACTGGGGATCAATGATAAGCAATGTAATATATCAAAAATGTAAATGATCCACAAATATCTCATCTAAGACAGCTCTAAAGCTAAATGTGACCAACTGAAAGATATAAATTGAGAGAAGTATGCATTTGCTAATGACAATCAATTACGGGAATTATACCTCATTAAAATTCATATAGCACAACTAAGATTCAGTACCTAAATAAAATACAACATAAAGCTCTTAACATTTATTGTAACTAATAATCCATGCAAAAGATTGGGGAACCTATGTTGAAATCAAAATTTTTTCTTAAATCAATTTAAAAAAAAAAACAACACATTTTTATCAATATGAATGATTAACAATTGCTTGAAACAACTGACACCTGCCTTGTAATGTTTTCTCCAAATTCTGGCAGGGAAAAAAGCTACTATAACACTATGTGCTTCAGTTAAAATTAGGGAGGGCCCAAAGGAGTGTTAATAAAATTCATATGCCAGTAATGTGACAAGTGAATCCAAGGTACAACTTTCCATTCATCATATAACATATAAATACATTTTTATAGCTGGATACCCTTCTTAATATCAAAGTGGAAATGGTGTCTCTCTTTTTCAATTGATGCAACAAAAGGAATGTTAAGTTGAAATTTCAGCAAGCTGTAAACATTGTTACTGTGTTATCAATTAGTAAAAATCCAATTCAAAAGTTGTTTGCTTTTTTAATGGGTTACAAATATCAGTGATTCTCCAATCCATATATTTTCTTAAGAAACAATTTTCCAACTGAACTAGTACTATAGAGACAACATTACATTAAATACTTTGGCATAGTGACTATTAATTGTTGATAAAGGAGAATTTCTAAAACCAACATAACATAAGCTAAGAGGCAAGAACCCTTACCTCTAGGCTAAATTGTTACAGCAGTGGAAAGAAGAAACTGACAAAAATGAGCAAGTTTAAGTTGTTACTTTTGTTTCATAGATCAATACAAAATGAAACAGAATATAAAAATATTGTTTCCACATACTTCAATATTAAACAAATCTAATGTCCTTACAGATTACATTATGTTCTACACATTTCATATAACCAGGTTAATTTTCTGAAACTTTAACTGTTCATTGAAACTAATCTATATTGAAAAATATTACAACTCCATCACTCATTTTAATATAAAACCAAAGAGATTAATAAGCAATTATTACTTTGAAGATATAAAACATGTACTGTATAATTAACAAAATTCTCCCACATAAGCATCTTCATATGGTTAGGAAATATTACATCTTGTCTTTTTATACCTGCAATTTGTATGTGCTACAAAAGAAATATACATCAACATTCAAATGTTTTCTATTAGAAACAGTTTTAGAAACATTTCTCAAATATATTACATTCACTTAGCTCATACCAAAATCACATGGCAAAGAGAATCATACATTATAGCAATACTGAAATTATATTGAAAGCTGCAAAACAAATTTAATCTTTCGGCAAATATTGAGAAAAACTGAAGACAATACTCTGATTAAATGCCTAAGTCAGCAAGCTAAAATAAGTATCAACTTCATAAATAACTATACTTGAATATATTCATTTAATTAAATGTAAAGAAAACTTTAGTATAAAAATTTATTAAATAAGAGAGTAACTCAAGATATTTTGCTATGTGAGTAATTTTTGAAAATACGTCAATTCAAGGGAGGGAAAAAAGCTATTGTGAACCAAGTTCAGTAGGTTTTCAGTACAGCTAACACAAGAAACTATGTGGCAGTAAAGTAAAGATGTTTACTATGGGTGTTTCTAAACAAATTCCAAAGTGCAAAGAAATGCATTCTCAGGGTTAACTTTAAAAAGTGAAAAATTCCTGGCAGTATTTTTCCCCTAATTACTATATATAATACTAGTTTGTTTTTTTTCTTTTGTGAGGGAGGGTTGTTTTTTTTTCTCCTATTTTAAATTTCTAATCACATTTTTCAAAATACATTATATTGTATTTTTTTAGAACCAATTTTTGACTCCAGTCCTAATAAAGACATAGAAAATACATAAATCTAAAGATTTTTGCAAACAATTTTTTTCTTTTCAAATTACCTATTTTCATTTTTTTTTAAATTCAGAATATTAATATTCCGTACTTAACAAATAAACAGAGAAAAAGTAGACATTTAAGCCCTTAAAACATTTGCTTGGGTGATTGATATTTTTGTTTTGAGTTTTGCAGATTTTTTTCCAATAACATTAAGGCAGAAGGGAGCATTACAATAAGTTAGTCATTTCCTAAAGGAGTAATATACGAAATAAAATTAGCAACTCATAAATTAATATCTAATACAAGTAGTAGTAGTAATAAAACCTCCTCAAATAAGCAAATTCAATTATCAAATAAATACTGAGGATACATGGTTAAAATTTAATCAAAATAATTCTTAAATGAAATAAGCGTATGTTAAATATCAAATTTTAGTTGTTATGTATTAAGTTGCATTATTCTGTAACAGTGAAATATAGTTGTATGGGAATATAACTTCAACACCAGATGTCATGAAAGTATTATCACAGTTTTAGATACAAAAAAAATTGAAATAAATGAACCCTTTTAAGTTAAATTTGGGCCATAATAAATCTATTACTCTTTCTGCACTTCTGCAGCAAATCTTTTAGAAAAATTATAATTAAGAAATAAATTTATAAAGAGAAAGTATCAGCCTTAGGGATCAATTGCAACTAGGAACATGTACCATCATCTCTCTAATAATTCTTCTGGAGAACATCTTCCAACAATATTGGAATATAATTTTGATCTAATTCAAAATTTGAATCCACCAACAGATATTATTTTGCCATATTTTTCATACATTCTTAAATGACCTTTAAAATTAGAAAACATAGTATCTGTCATCTATTTGAATGTTTTAAGATGTATATTAACTACAGAGCTAAGCTACAATTTATTATCAGCCTTACCATTTAATATTATTGTTGCTATTTATAAGTCAGAAGGTGGTAAGAAAGTTGGTTGAAAACATCTTCAGCTATAATTTATTAAAATAGAAGTAGTTTTAATCATGGAGAGAAAAAAATATTACTAAGGAGGTGTTGTTAAAAACTACTAATTAAAAAGTGCTGAGTCAACATTTGCAGATAAATTTACATATAACAAAATACACATAAGGTTTTGCAATGACAAAAGAAAGAAAATAAATAAATCACAGAATTTAAAAGAGAAAAAAAAATGGACCAAAACTGTTGTTAAATTCAAATAACTGTATAAAATGAAGTTAGATCTAAGATGGCTTGGTTAAGAAATTATTAGAGAGATTGCAGTAAATATACACTAGATTAAGACACTTGTGATAAATAACTGGGTCAAATATAGTCATTTCACCCAATGGATTATGTGTGTGTGTAATAGAAATGTAAACAGTCAGACCAGCAACAAATTGTCTCTCACTTCGAACCTGTCAGCAACAAAAGGAACACACTGTTGACTACAAATCAGAAGTAGAAATGAGTGCAAAAATTTATACAAGATGCATTCAAGTCAAAACTGACAACAGTTAACTAAATATTTGTAGCTTGCTATTTCTTTAAACAAGAAACAGCAGGGAAAAGTTTGGGATTAGGGCAAGGGAAATTGCAGGATTACAGGTGCAGATACTTTTCAGACAATATCTTTCAAAGTATTTAAAAACATGGGGAGATTATTACAGTACTACACCCTGCAACTCTACAATAAAAATGTGCAACATGAAAATTTTGTTTAGTCTTAATGTCTGTTTTTATTGTTTTGTTTTTGTTATTTTTTTCTGCTTTTTATGTTTGTTATATGGAAAGTGAAAACCATAAGGATAGAACGAAATGATTGTGATGTGTTAAAGACAGAGAAAAGCCAAAAGAAATGTACAAAAATGTGAAAAAGGAAGACGAGGTACCAAATGTGAATTAGTTAAAGCAAAAGATGTTAAAGAAACAAGGGCAAATCAAAATGATCACACAAACGAGTGGTAAATGAAAAGAAACTAATAATTATTAACATGATGTAAGGACAATGTACATTGCAAATATGAAAAACTAATTTCCTGGGCATTTTGTTAGATTTGTTGTTTTTTTGTGTATTTTTAAGGAGTGGAAGAGGGAGTGATTTTACGTGGACGTTCTAAATGTGTTGTGAGAAAAGAGAAAACAAATTCAATCTGTTGAGATTTGCTGCCACCCTGAGAAGTCTAATATGCCAGTTGCATGTTTACCAGCTCATTTTAATGTTCAATAATTCTCTAGTTAACTTCCGGTTGATTACTAGAGTCATCAGAATCACAATCATCAGAATAATGTTCTGAAGGGGTTTCTACATGATTTCCCCGTGAGGGAACTTGATTTAAAAAATCCTGCCCAATAGAAGTTAGTACATCTTTAAAGTCATTGCTTCGACAACCATTGTCAGGAAGTGGGGTTGCCAGAGGAGAACTGGGAGCCAAAGTTTTACACCTAAAAAATAAAGTATAAATAAAATGTAGTAAGATGCTTTCCAACATATTACAGTATTCTCCAAATACATCAGTGCAGCCTTGAGATTAAAGTAATAAATTTAGAACAAGCTTCTTCAACTCCATTTGATTTTAATAATGTCCACTTTTTAAAAAACATCTGGCAAGATAACACAGCTGAAATATCACTAAAATCATCCTTTATAAAATGCTTATATTGTTAGTTCTTAAAGATCTTGAAGAGCATTCAGCACAAAATTTTTTTTCTTTTTACAAAACAATGACTCATATCAAAAAACAGACAACTGCCAATGCATAAACCTCAATGGGTTTATTGCTCTATAGGAACCTGAACCAATTATATATAATGTCCAAAGATATTTTCAATCAGTCCCACAAAGAGATTAAAAATAAAATAAGGAAAATTAATCATTGAAATTACTAGTTAGAGAATTGTTACTACAACATTAATAAGTTTGATGACAATTTTAAATTGATCTTAAAAAGTTATGTCAATGATTATAATTAAAATAAATGCTTTAATAATGCTTAATAGCATAGTGGGATACAAACTCACAATCCTCTTAGCTAATTAAATTAGAAATAAAAAAAACATACAAGAAACCTTCAAGATTTCATTAGTGTTTTTTGTTTTCCCAGTAAAGTGCGAACAAATACATACCCCCGATGAAAAGATGTATCAGTATTTCCACCAACTGGTGATATATCAGTAGGATTAATACACAATGTCCCAGCAGTACCAGCTTCAGTCAATCCTGAAATAAGTAAAAAGTTATCTTAAGACAAAATGACACATCTAGATAATAAAATGTGCAAGAAAGCAGCAACAAATAAGATATCGTATGATTTTGCCTTCACTTAGAATTTTTATTTTATATCATTAAAGGCACAAGTACATAGTTTTTAATTCAGTCCCAAAGGGTGGCACCTTGGACAAGTGTCTTCTATTATACCCCCCAGGCTGACCAAAGCCTTGTAAATGGATTTGGTAAACAGAAACCAAAAGTGTGTGTGTTTGTATATATATATATCAATATCTACGTTTCCAGGATCATCTGGATCACATGAGCTAGTGTGTGTGTGTGTGTGTACTTGTGTGAATAAGTTTGTATTTCCCTTGTTTTCATGTGTCCACTGATTGTAAACAAAAGCATGTCCAGGATTCTTGATATGTTGCATGATTCTAGTAAACATAAGGCTTGTTCATATTGTGTTATTTGTTGCCAGTTTCCCATGTAAAACATCCAGGTTGTTTGTTGTTTGACAGACTAGACTATTACCTCACTTAGAAACAGATTAAGAGTGGCATCTAACTGTAAAAAAAACTTTGCCCAAACATACCCTTATCAGATCCATGTAAGCATGGAAAAGTAGACATTAAAAGATAGATATTTAGTTTCCATTTACACTTTCTTATAGTTTACAAAAATTACTTTTACAGTAAATGGGGAGCAATTTTGTGTAGACATTCTTTCCTAAATTAGAAAAGAAAATTGGATTACATTTCCTCCCACCCTAAGAAATTTTAACATGTCAGTTAAGATTTCTGTAATCCTCTAGTTAACTTCCTACCCATAACAATACAGATCACATTAGATCAATGTTCTAAAAGCAGTTTTAACATTCTAACATTTTACAATTAATACTTGTACATATTGGTATATAATTCTAGTCTAATAGATCTAATTCTCAGAGGCAGTGACATGTGACCAAGACCTTTGGCGATATACCATGCTGGTGTTGACCTGTCAAACCAAGTGAGACCATAGTCATGGCTGATGCCGGTGACAAGTCAATGGCACGTAAAAAACACCCACTACTCTTGGAGTGGTTGACATTAGGAAGGGCATCCAACCATAGAAACCTTGCCATATCAGATTGGAACCTGATGCAGACACCTGGCTTACAGCTTTCAGTCAAACCAGCCAACCCATGCCAACATGGAAAGCTGACATTAAATTATGATGATATCAAAACAATATATTCAGAGACGTGATCACTTCTGGAGTGATTTCATTTCACCTAGCTCTGAATTATATTGTTTTGTTAATGTTACACATCTTTTAATCTTTTAGTATTCTAACTGGTCATATCCAGCCAAAATGTTTTACCTGTTTTATGCTCAAACTGGCCAGATCTGGCATCTCAGATCTACCCCATAATGTCATTGTAAATATAAGCAGTCACATCAAAATCTCACAGCTACAACTTAATGCATAATAAATTCAAACAATATGAATAAATAAGTATTACATTTGCCAGTAAAGGCACAAGGCCCAGTGATTAGAGCATCGGGCTCACAATCATGAGGTAGTGGGTGTTCAATTCTCAGACCAGGTTGTGTGTTGTGTTCTTGCTTAAGACACTTTATTTCTCGTTGCTCCAGTTCACTCAGTTATAGAAATGAGTTTTGACATCACTAGTGTTAAGCTGTATCAGCCGTTGCCTTTCCTTTCGATAACATGGAGAGCAAAGACTGGTATCAATGGGCGACTGCTAGTCTTTCATAAACAACCTTGCCTGGACTTGTGCCTCAGAGGATAACTTTCTAGGTGCAATCCCATGGTCATTCATGACCGACGGGGGTCTTTACCCTTTACATCTGAAAGAGATACCTGAATGCTAATAGGTTAAAGGAATTTTTCTGGATGATAAACTCCAGCTCCTGATATTTAAACAACATACGTATATTAATTATGTGGGAATGATAATGTTTACATTATAGGGCTTCTATTGCATAATCTGCAACAATCTTATATTATGCATGTCAGAAGATAAAAAGAAACGATCACTGCTGAAATCTATGGTCATAAATTGGTTTTCTTGATTGTATGACTGTAACAGGGAATAAAGCCAATGCTAGTATGATCAGTGTAGGACCATAGATAAGTTATAGCTAGCTGAAACAAAACATTTTCAAACTAACAATTTGGAAATGTAAGAATATATTTACTTAACTGACACTTATTACTACTTTACTAACAATACATTAGCAATTCCCTGTCCCTGAACAGCTTAAATTCACCCTTTCCCGAGGAATGGCTCTACGTTCCAACCACATCATTCCAGGTTCAATCCCATTGCATGGCACTTTGAGTGTCTTGTACCATAGCCTCAGGTTGGCCAATACTTAAGAGTGAAATTTTGTTAATAGAAACCAAGTGTCAGACCATTGTCTAAGTGTCAATGTGTATTAACAAACCACGATTAAAAAAAAAAACCCTAAAATTTACAAAGAGAAATATCCTACAGTATTTAAGCCAATAAAATTATCTCGCTTCATTGATTTTGCATTTCACAACCTATGAACATACAATAAATACCCAAGTACTAGAGCCAACATAATCAAAAAGACCCAATCAAGATACTGAAGCATAGCCAAAGAAAATATCCATGATTAGTCGCAGGGCCCTCAGAGTTTGGTAAGAGAAAGGGATGAAACCACAAATCAAGGGTTCTAGTGGTAGGAAGCAACACATGAAGAAATTGAGTTATCTGCAGCCTCTCAACAAATCCACCATCTAAGAACAGGTACAGTCTGATGGATTTTCAGTTTCCATATATACAACATCACTTAGGTAGCCACAAAGGGTATGGTAGAAGAGTATTACCCTCTTGCTCTGACACCTTTTTACCACTATCTCTTCTGTCTACCCTCTGGTGCTGGTAAACAAAAAAAAAAAAAAAAAAAGGTTAGAGTAGAAAGGGTTCTTTAACTTTACCAGAAGGAAGACAAATTCTTGAATGCTGGTGCCATAATAAAACATTCAGTACACTTTGTAAAACAGTTGGCAAATAAATGGGGACTTTTATTTAATCTTGCCATGGTTAAACCAACATCTGTAGTGTTAGAGTGACAATATAATTCACTCAGTATTGTGGGTGAATTTCATTGAGATACTGAACCTATAAAGTGGTTGATGAAATAATGGAGATAACACAGAATAGAGAGGGCCTTTAACCCATTAGTGCCCAAATTTTTTTATTTAATTTATTATCAAAAATTATAAATATATATAAAAAAAATTTATTACAATATTTGAAAGACACTCCAGTCTTGATGACTAACTAAAAATATCTCAGAAAAATACAAGTGTTGCAGATATATGATGGATTATCCTTCAGGTCCTAAAAAAAAGACCATAGGCACTAATGGGTTAATGAGAATATAACAAATCTTTAGTGTGAGCCATGATAGAATGCATCCAATAAAATTACTGGCAACAGAAAACATGCCAAAAATGGAAAATCCAATGCAATATACTTCTCAAATCTTCTAGCCAGTCCCATCCAAACCATTTCAGCATGACAAAGTAAACATAACATAATGATGACAACAACATATTATTACCGAATCAACATTATTTTTACAGCATTTATTCTTTACTTGTTACTAATGGTATAAAAACTGACAAAAATTGAAGCATCCACAAGTATTTGTTTGTGAACGAGTTAAATATTTCTTAAGGAACAAATGGTGGGCAGCTTGTTCAGCTATTAGGACTTATAATGTTGCAAATACTATAAACACTATCAGAAACATCTTTGCTTACCAGATAAGACTTTTAAATACCACAAAAGTAAAATTAAAACACTTAACATCTGAGGTAACATTCTTAAAACAAATGAAATCAATGAAACACATTACCATTCTTTTTTGAGAAAGATTAACAGATTTAAAGTTGTAGTGTAGAACATCGAAAGCATAAGCTCTACAAATCTTTTGAAAGAAACAATGTATCAAAAGAATAGCCATTAAATTAAACCATGTAAATTTATTAACATATTCTTAGAAAATAAATTGCTACTACAACAACCTCCTTCATAGAAGCCCTTAAATCTGACATGATTATTTTGCAGTGGAAGAAACAGATAAAAAGAGTCTTTGCGAAACTGGAAATTTAAAAGGCACTGTATTTAGGTGCAGACATGGCTATGTTTAAAAGCAGTCTACTTCCCAATCACATGGTCCCAAGTTCATTCCCACAACCCGGCATCTTGAGCAAGTGTTTTCTACTATAGCCCCAAGCCAAACAATGGATTACGAGTGAATTTGGTGGGCAGAAACTGAAAGAAGCTCTTTGTGTGTGTGTGTGTGCACTGGTGTCTCCTTGTCTTGACATCACATGACAGTTGTAAGTGAGTGTCACTGTTATCCAAAGTGATGTCATTTATTTCCAATATTCTGTGAGAACATGGACAAACAATGGGAAAAATATTACCATGACTAGAAACAGGTGAAGGATGGTGATAGGAAGGGCATCAGGCCATAGAAAATCTCCCTCCAACCCATGCAAGCATATAAAAATGGATGTTAAATGATGATGAAGATGATGTATTACAATTTACATTCAATCAGAGCCAATAAAATGTATCAACTCCAACCCCACTACACTGGGCTTGTTCTAATCACCATAACTATAACCTTGTAAATTTTTTTACTTCTAATGTGGGAAAAGTTCTGTACTGCAAATATCTACAACTGCAATTCAAATGATGTCATTTGGAGTTGAAAACCAAGCACTCTTCTGAATGAGAAACAGTTCAGCTTCTTTTTAGAAAGAGCTTTGTCAAAAGATTCCTGTTTACAGCATATGTCTATTCTTTGCATTTTTTGAGTAAATTTCTCTGGGTATTTTCCTCCTTTGATTTTCAAACGTAATGACTGTTAATACCTCAAGGGATGAGTTAGAATTCAGGGATTGGACTCCAATGAGTGATATTCCAGTGTCATCTATAAACACGAGGGAAGTAATATCAGGATTAGTCATAATGTAGTTCATACTGCAATCATGCTGTTGATACTGTATAGTAAGAATTCAAAACTTCGAACAAAAACTTTTTAATTCACTGATATATTTTAAACGTAGGCCTCTGCATACTTACAGTTGGGTTATGAGAAGAGTATAGTTATTGTGATAAAAGTTTTAAAAAAAACACTAATTTGTTGAGCTTTACAAAACTTTTGAATAATTGAGATGAAGGCTTATCTCAGAATTTTTTCTCATAGGAGTTGTGTGAGTCTAATTGGAGCTCTAATACAGCTCTGAGAAAAGAAATCAATGTCTCTGACTCAATATATCCTCTCAATATATGTGAAAGCAACTACAAGTAATCAACTTCACTGTATTCAACCTACCTTAGCAAGTAACATGGCAACAGGTAAATACCAGAGTTACAATGTACACCAACAATCATTATATATCAGCCAATTTCAGAGAAATTTACAAGTTATGATTTATTGGACAAACTGCATTTCATCAAAATTTCTAGTTTCTAACAGGACTGGGAGATTTGTATAGTTTCCATTTGTTGTACTTTCTATTACAGTATGATACTTAAAAGGGTGGAGTTAGCCCCATATCCAGCCCACAAGCTGTTTTCAACTGGCCTTTGCCTTGAAACCTACAGACTGTATGATCCCCATAAATATAATCTTCAGAATCACAGAGGTTCAAAAGCTTTACCAGAGGAGAAACACCACTTGGAAGGCAGAAAGAACGCATGTGGAAGAATTGATAAAAACTGTATAAATTTATGTTCAGAACCAACTGTCGTATATGGAACAATGACAAAAACTGTTTAAATTTATATTTAACACTAATCATTCACTATTATGTTATTGTTTTAACCCTTTAGTGTTTGCATTTTTCTGCCAAAATTAATCCTTTTTTACCCACATTGTTTTGAACTAATCATGCATTATCTTGTAGCTATGAGATTTTGATGAGGTAGCTGTTAATTTTTAAAATGATATTGTAGGGTTGGTGTGAGAGACCAGATCTGGCCAGTTTGAACATAAAACAGACAGAATACTTTTGTCCGGATATGGCCGGTTTAAATGCTAAAGGGTTAAAGCTACTGTAGACCTCAACAAAAATACAAACATGATTAATGAGAAATTTAAGTAATTCCTATATCTCCTCAGAATGATCAGAAAGTGGAGCATGTCCATAAATTTGCTCATCCTATCACAGGACATACAGAAAAAGGAGAATTATCTAAGAATTACAATAAAAAGTAGATTTATATTTAGCATTAACTATTAACTACATTCTTGTTTAAGAAATATTTTTTGTGGTTATTGTTGGTTCAGGTTTGTATTGCTATTGAATATGCTCATGAAGTTATCTTCAGAAGTACAAAATTTATTTTGATTTTCCATAACTGAAGGTGGTAGAAAATGGGCTGAAACTGTCCATGTTTTAAAATTACTATTACTGTAACAATAGTATTGTTAAACATTATTGATATCATTCATAATTTGAGTAACTTCAATTATTTTACTTCATACTGAAGTCTCTATGTAGTCACTGAAGTTGCAACAAATTGCAACCAAACCTCATCTCCTGAAACCCTTCCTATCTTAAACAGCAATATAAAAAAAAATCATAGAATGATAGAACCACAACCTTTCACCAAAACACAGTAATATAATAATACAAACATGAATAACAACAATACAAAATAACTTCCAACTGCACTTAAAATAGTACTTATGGCAACATAAAGAACAACTTCAAAAGAATATAATGTCAACAGAAAGTGAACAAGAAATGAAGAGGTTTAAAAGATGGAAACAGGAACTAGGTCACATTGAATGAGAAACTGGATTGTTTGATAAGAGTGAAAAGGGTTAAGAGCCAATGAAAATGCATTGCAAAAAAAACATTTTGCTGACTATATCAAACAGGAACTGTAAAAATGTTGCTATTCATCCTAATACATGTGAAAATTACATATATACATATACCTGTATACACGTGTGTGTGTTATTATGAGAGAATTCTGGAAGTTTTGATGATTTTTTGTCTGAGTCAGCAGGTATTACAGTATATTTATCAATATATCTATTTTACTATTTCCAAATTCTGCCAGCATTAACCTTACCTTACATCCATCTGCGGTTGATAAAATAAGTACCAACCAGAAACTGAGGTTGGTTTTCATCAACTATACAATTCCCCAAACTTTGAAACCTTGCTTTCATGTTAGAAACCAATATCATTTTACTTACCATAGTGCAAGTAAAACGATAAACATAGAATGAAAATACAAAAACAAAATTTTAAACCAAAAAGTGAGTTTTCTTTCCTTCCTTTACAATCCTGCCCACCTTTCAAAGACCCGACAGAAGAAATCATTGACTCTGGAAATACTTTCTGAAATGTAATGATAAAGAATCTAAAACTCATTACAACCATCTTTCATAATGGAAGTTGGAAGGAAATCAATGCAAATTTTTGTAATTTAGTAAAAAAGATTTACTTCAAAAATTTAGAAAGAAAGCATATACTTGCTCTCTTTAGAGATTAAAGCAAATTTAAAAAATGTCAAGTCAGTGATAATTTCAATTTAGTTACCCTTAACATAAGGCTCTAAAGCTTTTGGCACCATATTCACAGCCTTTTCTAAATCTTCTGCCATACCCATGCGCTTGAGAACTTCAATATCATCATGGATCTCAAATGTGTTGTCGAAAGTAAAAAGGTATTCACATCTATGAAAATTAGAAATAAAATCAGGACTTTTTTTTAGACATAATATTGAAGAGCAAATAATTAAATTACAAAACTATATCTTTTACATTCAAATCCATTGCTTGCAAGCTGCAGAAAATTTGGTCCAATTGCTTTAATACATACATTCATTTTTGTTTCACAAAATAGACAGCAACATCCAATGCTATAAAGTTTGCCCCTATGTTAGCCTTAACAGAGCAGACATCTAATCAAAGGTATTCAAGCTGTGATATTTTCTTTTTTCCATAGACTCAAAAAAAAAAAAAAATTCTGAGAGATAAGTTGAATGTTTTTTTTCTCTTTTTTTTTTTTATTATAGCACTATCAAAATCAAGGATTGTCCAAATCACTTTCGTAATAGAAAAATATATTCCTGAGTCCTATGCAAACATTTATCCTTTGCAGTTTTCCCTTTTAATTAACCAACAATGGTGGTTTTTATGTCAAATGCACACTTGTGTATACACTGTATTTTTGTTGGGAATAAAAATCCAATATATGGTACAGGGCATCAGTTCTGGTAAAAATGTTTAGAGTTATTAAGTTTATGTTTAAGCAAAAACAATATAAAATTCCTAGACTAAAAAAAAATTACAAGGATGTATCCCATCTCCTGAAGCACAACCTAAATGACACTATCAGATTTTTACAATAATAGGAATTTACATAGTTGAAGCAATTCTGTTGCTTCATCACAACAATGATGTATGTAATGCTGAAAACACCTCTAAATCATTGTCACAGTGAGAAGCTGGAAAGGAGCAGTGAGAGCAAAGCAAGAGCATAGGACCTAACATGGAATAAAGTGAAGGCATTTTATATATATATATATTATATATATATATATATATATATATATATATATACACACACACACACACACACAAACAGGATGCATAAGGTATTTGAGGACATACCTTTTTGGGGTCATTGCTGCATTTTTTGCTCTGTATAATCTTTCAGAAAATAATAACTAGACCCTCAGCTTACTTAAGAAATGAAGAGGCATGCTGTTATTGTGGTTGTAAAGGCTGAGCATAGAGACTTAGAAATATCTCAAGTTTTAAAAGTTGCCAGATCTTTCGTCAACAAAAGCAAGAGAATGAAGATGGAAACATGAAATCGGAACACCTGAATTTATCCAGTCCATTGATTACAATCCCAGAAAGTTCATGAGGTCAATTGCATAACATCTCCAGAAGGAAGTCAGAAATGTTGTCCACAAAGACATCAAATATAAGTTTTATATGATGAAGAAAGGTCAACTTGTCAGAAAAAGCAGAAGAAAATCACTACATCAGATCTAAAAGGCTCTTAAACAAACTGAAAAATCCAGCAGAAGATATGATTTAGTTTTCCTCAAACAAGAAAAACTTCGACCAAGACCAAAAAATTAACAGAAGAAATGAGACGGTTATGTGCAGACAAAATTTCCTGCAACTGTCATGGTTTTAGGGGTTGTCAGCAATGAAGGACATGTCATGCCTCCTTACTTCTTTCCACAAAGCCTTAGAGTTAACTCTGACGCCTACATTGAGGTCCTACATTAATCTCTGGATAGACAGTGTATACATTGAGGTTGAGGAAATAATTGTTAAGACTTGGATAGATATGCAATGGAAGGCCATGTGTTTCAGTAAGACACTGCACTATCACATAAGGCTCTAATAACAGAGGAATGGATGGCTGAAATTTTATATGATCACATCACATAACTCCTAACATTTGGTCTCCTAATTCCCCAGATCTCCATCTATGTGGAACATTGTTGAGAAAGAGATCAATGAACATGCCCATAACACCAAAGATCCTTTGAAAGCTGCCATAGTCAGAGTAATGTCCAGAATGAACCAAAACCATTTAATTCAAGCATGTAGATGATTTAGATCTCATATAGAAACAGTTGTTGAAACTGAAGGTGGCTTTATTGAACAACATTATAGAAAAGAAGGTTTATTTTTATCCTCGTATATATATACATGCACTAGCACTATGACCCGGCAACGACGGGTCTTTAATGCTAGTATATATACATATATACAGATACTGTATTAGCTCTCAGTTAAGTTCCAGTTAACGGCTAACCACAACAATCAGTATTTAGCATTTGTGATTATAATTAGTTGTTAATTGCTCTGTGAATTCTTCCAATGGGTAATTCCATGTACTCTTTGCTGCACGGTAAAAACTGTCTGGAGTATATATAATAATAAAGAGTATGGGGACTCATTCTTTCACAAAATTTATCTATACAGCTTATTATAATGACCTACACATGTTTCCACAGCAGCAACTACTCACTGTTGCAAATGCAACCTTGTAATATTGTTGGTGTAGCTTCAAGGATGACCAAATGGACAGATTCTGATGAAGCTGCACTGATAATACTGCAAGGTTACATACATTTGCAACAGTGAATAGTTGCAGTGGAAATACATGTAGGTCATTATACTATGCTACATACAACTATAAAACAAATTTTGTGGATGTACAAGTTTCCATAATCTTTATTACTTTTATTATACATACATACATGTGCACACACATACACAATAAATTAGAAGCTTCTCAAATTGATGTTTACAAAACTCACATAAACAACATGTGAAGGAGAAAACTATTTTGAAAGTATTTACAATAATGATAACATAGTGTGTAAATTTTTAGACCAAAGTTACAAAAACTTCCTAGAGAGAAAAATCATACATAATGGTATTATCAATATTAAACCTTTTCATACCAACCCACTTGAGACTGCCCCCAATTCCATCATACAAACTTCCAGTTACAAAGTGACAAATTAAAACTTTCCATCAAGATTTCATTCCAAACATCAGTTAATGATGTTTGCAATGTAAATTATTTTAATCATTTTTACATTATTTTCAAAATTAAACTAAATCAAAAGTAGTATATTTCAACAAACATATGGTAACAAAAGACAGAATATCAAATTTTTAGCCAAAGAAGAGACAGCTGACAATGACTCAACATTGTTTTGCATCTGTAGCAGACAACTTTTAAGTTCACTTAAATATTTATCAGTATCTTGTGTAAGTAAAGCTTATTGCCATGGTGGGAGCACCATACAATTAATTAGTACTTCACGTGTTTGTAGTACTGATAAACATTTCTTCTACTAAACTGTTCAATGCAAGATACAGTACAACCCCTATTATGACCAAGAGAATATTAATGGTTTCTAATAGAAATTCACATTTCGGAATGGTGTTTAGTGTATTAAATCAACTCCAATACTTGACATAGTAAACAATTTTATAAAAGTTTCAACAATTTAGGTGGGGAAAACAAAACTTTGCAAATAAATATAAGGAAAAAGAAATGATAAAATTGTTTAAAACGTACTTATCATTAGAAATGCTGCAATCAATCACAGTTTCCTTACTTGTATTTACAATAATAAATGGAAGATGAATGGAGGTGTGCTGCGGTGGTCGGCCCATTGTTTGTTCACAGTACCTATTCCTTTCAACCAAATTTTTGAAAGCAATTTGCTGTAATTTTCAAAAAATACACAAGACTTGATTTTAAAATTCCTTTTCAGGCTCTACAAAGACTTTCACAACTATGTTAAAAATTTTTAATGCAGTTGCCATTTTTCTGACACGGCGCCTTGTTTTGTAAGCATAAAAACGTAACCATCTGATCTGCTGGATATTAAAATATTTTTCTTGTTGCAAGACAAGGAGCCAGCATAGAAAAATTGAAACAGCATTAATCATTAGTCTTTGTAGAAGAACAAGTTTTCTTAAATACAAAGAGAAAATTTACACAAATTATATAAAACTCATATTAAAAGATAATTCTGAAACATTCCAAAGTATAGACAACAAGTGAAAAAAAAACATGATCATTTGCTAAAAATTTTGCCAATACATTTGAACAGATTTGATATTTCATTTCTTTGAAATTCAGTAACATATCATTAGTTTGACTACTAAGTGAAAGGAAAGGCAAAAGCAGAATACAGAAACAACATAAAGTCAATAACTATTGAAAGTCATAACTGTGTCAATATGTACTGCAAAACATTACAAAATTCCAAAGTATGTATCAATCATAAAGCAGATTTTCTATTGGACTCTCCACAAATTATTGGCTTTTCAGATTTACTCTTTTTTAATCTACTCATACTTTTAGAATCAAATATCTAAATGCATAGGCCATAAAATATCTATTTGGATCATAAGTTGCATGTCACTTCATCATGTCTATTATCCATGCTGGCATGAGTTGGATGGTTTGGCACAATCCAAGCTACAGGGTGCACTGGACTCCAATGTCCACTTTGGCACGGCATGGTTTCTACCACATTACACTGAGTACTGATTACTTTTTTGCTTTTGCAATACCAGCAATGTGGTTGCCAAGTAACTTGCAAGACAAAGAAAAGAAAATGAAAAAAACCCTCTTGACTGAGTGAGAGTGTGTTGAAGAAAGAGAAGTGGCTTTATGCCAAGCGTTGAAGGCTAACAGAGGGACAAGCAGAGGTGTCTTGCTACAGAATAAATACATGGCTACCTGTATATGAGGGCAGGTGAAAATAGCTGATAGTGATATTATGTTCCCAAAAAAAATATAGTGAAAAATAGTAGTAAAATCTAAATTATGTCATCCAGAATACACTTTAAATGACAGCTAATTCTCAAAAAACTTAACTAGAATTTACTAACAAGGTTCCAGGTTGTTTTAAACAGGTATTCAAATTCAATCTTTCAAATCCATAAAAGTCTGTCCAGAATAACTCAAATTTCAGGAAGACTAAAAAGTAACTTACTTGCAAAATTAATTCTTGTAATTGTTGTGTTTTGTGTTTGATACGTTCTATCTTTCTTCGATTTTCTGCCTAAGAATTCAGATGTTTTATAAAAAGAAAATTATTTCATTCAGACTGTACAGAAAAAAAATTACAATGAAAGTGAACAAAATTATTTTCAGAGCATTTATTCTGTATCTATTGCTGAAAATGTTATCTTCTTGGAGCTTAGAAATTTGAATCACAAAACAAGACAACTACAGAAACGTTAGCACGCCGGGCGAAATGCTTAGTGGTATTTCGTCTGTCTTTATGTTCTAAGTTCAAATTCCACCGCGGTCGACCTTGCCTTTTAGTTGCATACTGGAGTCAATCTAATCGACTGGCCCCCTCGCTAAAAATTTCAGGCCTTGTGCCTAGAGTAGGAAAGAATATCTATCAAATCAATATTGCTCAACAACTATATCTAAATAGTTTTATCATTGATGTTATAACTCTTATAAGAGCATTTAGAAATAAAAACCCAACAGGGTTTTAACCAGAGTTATGCTAATGAGTATTTTTGGAAGATGTTAATTTGTTTTTAAACTTAAGAACTATAAAATAAGTATGATCCCAGAAATGACGTACTTCAATATTTTGGCATTCTTGAGCTGAATTTGTAGGTAATCCAATCCAACGAATTTCTTTTTTTTCTTTTGAAATAATATTCATAGCCATAAGGACATTCAAAGCATCGTAGACACGCCGCCTGATATTCTTTTGGTCATATGCCTAAATAATAAAAAAAAGTATTCACAAAAATATAATTGGTTCAGTTTCCAGGTTGTTTATGAAATAATATTAATAGCTACTGAAAATTAGATAATATCTGGTGTCGTGAAGCAGTAGTAAAGTTAGAAACCTTAAGTGTCTAAACAGGTTTCAATCACTTCTTGAAATCACAATTGTTTGTTATGGGAATCACACAAAAGACAGAAAACTAAATGCAATAATTTACAAATTAAGTTAAGTGAATATTAATGGGCATTAGCTTTCAATATTAAAAATATCTAAATATCAAAAATGCTTAGCAGCATTTCATCCTTATATTTTGAGTTCAAATTCCACCAAGATCGACTTTGCTTTCCATTCTTTTGGGGTCGATAAAATAAGTACCAGCCAAGCATTAGAGTCAATGTAATCAACTTACCCCATCCCCTGAACTTGCTGGTCTTGTGCCAAAAATTTGAAACCAATATTAAAAATAGCTGGCAAGTACCACAGAATAAGAAAGTTTCTAGTTAACAAAAATTCCTAAAACTTGTACTGTCTTTAAGTAAAGTATGAATATCACATTCATCCCAGCATGTTCAAATCATTTTGCATTATAATTCATTTAGCTTACATCATTAGTATAAAATCAAAGTAATAAATGCTTAGTACTGATAATAATTGCTATTTGCAAAAATATATTTTTTTATTAACCACTAAATTGTAGAGTTTAGTCAAGAAACTATAATAAATCTGCAACAACACAAATATTAAAAATTCAATGGATCTTTTTTTTTTAATCAATAATTGTTCAGTGGCAAAAAATATATATACTTGCTTACTAATAACTTTAAAATGGAAAGGCATAAAATTAATAAAATATACAATATCTGAAACTGCAAATGATATTTGATATAAAATTAACATTTAATATCACAGAATTGAGGAATAATATCAACTACCTGCTCTGAGGGTGACAAGTTTCTAGGATCACTAAATTCTGCAACTAATTCATCAGCAACTTCATTATAAGACGTAATTCCTTTTTTCTGAACCTTTTCACACACTTTCATAGAAAAATGCCGCAAACCTTTACCACCTTTCTCTCCTTTTTTATTCCTCTTACTATGAAAGGAAAAACAAAGAATATCATAAGTATCACTTTACAAACTGACACGTTAATCAGAGGATGAATGAAAAGACCAATACAATGAAAACTAAATTACCTATCAGTAAAATCTGGTTCAATAGAAATCTCTGACCCTCTTTTCCTATTTCGCCACTGTGAATCTACATTCGTCGTATTTCTCTGAGTTGGCAACGTTACTACCTATGAATGACATTAACAAACTTAAATAGACATTGGAAAGTAGCATTTAAAAGGCTCCATTTTTTTTTTTATGAGTAAATATTTCAGAAATTCACACACATATGCACAAAATAAAATTAGTTTTTTCTAAATTTGTTTAAAACTGAATGTTTCAAAAATATATTTCTTAGTCTATGCAAATTTTAATAATATATACTCTTCATTCTTTGTATGTCACAAGGCCATTATACCAGACAAATGCATGATTGCTCCCATATTCTAGCAAACTGTAAAACAACTAACACCATGCTCTTTGTTTATAAACCGCTAAGGGATCATATTTCTTGTCATATTGCAATGCATGGATAACAAATTTTCTGCAACCTTGGGAAGAATAATATCTGGATATTTTTAGACGGACATCCTCACACCATGTTAATGAAAAAGATATATGAATTGACAATGTGTGGGCTATGTTGATATAACTGGAAAAGAAGGTACAGATGACCTACAGAAGTGAAATGACATCAATCCAAGCATTAATTATACTACATCAGAACGAGAATGTCAGAATATGCCAACTATGCAAGTAAAGATGGCATTTAAAAGATTACAAAACGTTCTTTTGAATACAATGTCACTTACTGAGTGTAGATAAGATGGCTGAATGTTTATTAATTCAAATACAATGCTTGTGTTTTGCTGTTTCTGTGCAGAACACCATTCTACATTGCCACAAGTCACCTAGTAACCAAAAATAGGAAGTAGCTTATCTGGGAATATTACTATCATGGATAGATATCTTGAAGACATTTCATTCATCTACTTGACACTACTAAACTAGAGCTAATTACTAACTCTTGAAGTTAAGATGGTATTGTTTGCATAAAACTGTGCAAGCATATTGTTATGGAATATATTGGTATATATTATTTCACACAATAGTCATCTCAATTTATGTTAGCTTGCCAAGACCCAAGAATATATAACTCAATAAGAAATGATAGAATCTTATTAAATCTGACTGAAAGAAAAGGACAATAGACAAAATATTTGTTTTAATATTTGTGGAAAACAAACACCTCATCCACCTAAAAAACTTTTATTTCTTTTTGTAAATAAAATTTTCATTATTTAACTGTTACTCTGGCCGTGACTTTCGTGCTTTCTTTCCTGTATGTTATATTCAAGACTACTTTCTGTAATATAAGCACCAATTAAAAAACTTTTAGAAAAGTAACATTTGAAAGAGATTTAGTAACTACTTCAAGCAGGTTAAGAGATCTTGTAGAGACCACCATGTTTTACTTGGTGGCTCACTCAACTGGTTGCATTTTTGACAAGGGCTGACCCAGAGCTACATAACTTTACCTCTTTCTCAACAATTGTAAGTAACTGAATTTAAATATCGAAGTTAATGTTTAGTCCAAGATACTACTGGCCAATATTTAACTGAGACTACAAAACCATGTTCATTATTAATTTTCTTTCCATTTCATTTTAGAAATAACTAAATGTTTGAGAGTTGCAATAAATCTTTCACCCAGTTTAACAAAAACACCTACAGATGAGTGTCTTTAGCAAAGCCACTTTGTTCTCAGCATTCAGGCTAGGCCTTTAGTCTGAGAAAAACATCCTTGAACTAGTCTTGGAGAACCTGAAAAACCATGAGGCTGCCCTTCTCTAATATACTTCCCAGTCTTCAATTATTACCATATAACTATTCAAAGTTATAAAGCAAAAAGTGCCAATGGGTGCACAAATACCAGCTTAAAATGAGAAAAAAATGGCAAAACTGGAAGCAAACTGATACAAAAATATTAGATCATTTGATGAAATGTTTTGATTTGACATATAAACATACCAAAATTAAATGTTATAAATGATTCAATAATTTACTTACCCCTGAGGGCATGGATCCTGTACTGGGCAAAAATATTTTAGGTTCTGTTTTTGGTGGAGAGGCAGGAATTGGAAATGTTACAAACTGGAAGGCTGTAACAAAATACAATGAAATTCTTACCAAATAACATAAGAAGCAAAGTAACTTTCTTGCTAATTAGCAAAAGTTCAAATAGATTCAGATACATTATTCTTATATTACATATAAAAAAATTCTATAAAGAAATTTTCCATTTCCAATAATTACTCTTATTTAAGTACCTAAGGAACCCAAAGTTTTTACACTCTTCTTTTTTCTATTTTACATTTTAACATATGTAACAAGAGTTAATCTTATATACTAGGATTATATGAACAGTAGCCAGCCTTACTTTCATAATGAATCAGCAAAACAACCTGCTCCTTTCCCTAAATCTGAAGTTTCAAATTAACTGATAGCCATTCCACCTAATTGCTATTTCCAAAAGATTGAGTGACATTAGCTCATCCACACAAAATCTTTGAAAGAGTTATTACTACAATACCCAGTCATGGTTTATGCCACAGAAGTGCCAAGCTTTATCTAAAGAATATGATTACAGAAACATACAAAAAGGATGAAGACCTTTTCCATGACACAATTTTAAATTTGTGTAGAAGGACAAGAAATATTTCTAAATTTTATCCATTTTGAAAACCATGGAACTTACTTCCAACAGACTAATTTACCAAGATAGCTGAAAATTAGCACATTTTAGTTAGCTACTAATCTCAAGTGTAAGGATTGGAATATTGAAATAGCATTCTTATAATTACCAATCAAAGACTAATCATGAGAACATAGGTTACCATGCCAGATTAGATTTGATTGGCAGTTTCTTTGATGCCCAATATATTCAAATTTGTTTTGACTGTTTCTTTCAGGTTTTTAGCCCAACTCTATGAGTATATTCCACTACCATTATACAACAGGTATATTGCATCATTTATTGACTAAAATCCCCACCACCCCTCCTAAATTAGGTTTTTCTTGTGATGCACAGTAGTTTTTGAAAGAAGCTGTACTTCTGAAATTTTATTTCATTTCCATTCATTACAATCACAAGCTAAAAGTTAGTGCAACAAGCATTTTGCATTCAATATAAAAATTGACAAAATGTTTTTCATCCTCCCTAATTTTATTTACAATACTATCTCTTGTCCCATCCCCAATACTAATTACATCGCCTAGATACCTGTCTACCACCAGCAATTCATCTACAAAAGCTATGCTTTCAGTTCACAGCTCCTATTAGAAAGCACTTTAAGTAACAGTTCCCTTAGTCCAGAGGGGAAGCATTATTTCATCCTTTGTGCATCAATTAATTACTTCTTTATTGACTGATTTCTTCACTACATTACTGCATGCAACCATTTTCCTGAGTGGTGCCATGAGTATGTGAAAGTAGCATCCTCCTCCAATGTCAACAAGTACTCCAGCCTCCCTAGAAGTGCTCTATCTAGAGGATGCCATCAGTTTCATTTGATTGAAATGGGTAGATTTTTGTTAATGTTTTCAAAGGAACTAATGGTTTTATGCAGCAGGGCTACAAATCATATATCCAGCTTCCAACCTGGAAGATCATTAATTTTACATCTAGATATTTTACATCTAGGTTTGCTTCAAGCCTTACTCACAAAAAAGGGAAAAGCTGCTAAAAACGATTAGTTGTAGAAGATTAAAAAATATGTTTAACCCTTTAGTGTTCAGATTACTCTGTTAAATGTAATACTTTTTCACTCAAATTGTTTTGAATTAATCATGCATTATGTTATATCTTTGAGGTTTTCAAAGATGTGATTGTCTATATTTAGAATGTCAATGTAGGTTAGGTGTAAGAGGCTGGATATGGCCAGTTTGAATATAAAACATGCAGAATATCTGGGCCAGATATGGCCGGTTTAAACACTAAAGGGTTAAAACCTCAAAATGTAGATAAAATAACTTTAGCCGATATGCTAAAGACTAAATTATTAGAAATATCACAAAAATCATTTTGACCCCCATTTCCTTTCACATCCCAGTGAAATTATAAAATAAAATCAATTACCAAATTATGAAATTGAAGAAAAATCATCAATACATTTACCACTGGTGAATCAGTTTTTCTCATTGTTTCTAGTATTTCTAGAATTTTTTAACAGTTTGTATGTGTTAGTACACGGTCTGATACTGAACATAGCAAATTATACTTGCTGACATGGGCTGAACACATCTCAAAGCATCCTGCCATTAGTAAACAATCCAATGCCTGGCATACTTAGCAACAGAAAACTGTTATAGTATGTCTTTTTTTTTGCATGATTTTTATGCCTGGATGACCGTATTATTGAAAACCACTTTACAACAAAGACTGGATGTACTTTATGTCATCACCACAAGACAGGCTCTCTGCAGCAACACTAGTCCCCTCCAACTTGTATTGGCTATCATTCAGGGTAAAAAGCTCTGATAGCTGAGCTGTGGCTCACAGAGGTCACATAATCATTTATTTACACCCAGATGCCCAAAACATGAAGGAATAACCAAGAAATTGAATTGATGACAGTAATATTTTCATCTTTTACATTTTCTAATGAAAAAATAAAAATCAGATGCACCCAAAACTATGTGAAAACCATTAGAGTGCAAGCATAATTGACATTAATAGCTAATGGAATGGTGATAAAGCTTTTAACTGGATTCCTCTTACTTTGAAGAAATTATGATGGTAGTTAAGAATGAAGTATATAATATATAGAACGAATGAATGTGATTAGTCATGTTTCAAACACTAAACAGAAATATTCTTTTACAGCAAGAAATAACTGGAATGATTTAAAACTAGATAACTTGGACAGCTGAGGAATAAGATGAAATCTTCAATATTTTTCTGTAAGTGATTGGAAAATCATGGGAAAGAAATAAGAGCAAGTCATTAGAACTTGCTTTTATCTTCAAGTAACACCCACATGCTACCTACTTTGCTTAAGTTTAATGGTTATACCCAAAAATAGATTCAATATTTTATCACCCACATACTAAATGTTCCAAGACGCTTTTATAAATACTCTAAAAACAAAATAAGAATGTACAAGTGTAAAATTAGTAACAATATGGTTATAATTTTTATAACCCTAAAAAATATAAAATAACCTGAAACAAGTTCAATAAGTGATTACCAATACAAATGTAGTAAAATTAAAATTAATGCAATTACATAATAAATATTGGTTTCACAGTTTGGCACAAGACCAGCAATTTCAGGGGAGAGGGGTAAGTCATTTATGTCAACTGGTATTATTTTATCAACCCCAAAAGGATGAAAGGCAAAGTTGACCTTGGTGCAATTACATAAATATTGATACGAGTTGAACAGGACAAAAAAATATTGTCCATCCAGATTGTATAGAATAATGAGGTTACTGAAAAGATAACTTAATAATCATTCACTGACAACTTGTTTTATCTATGTAAAGCAGATGATGGAAACAATAAGCTAAAACAACTTGATAAACTTTCTACTTTCAGTATACTGAAATGAATTGGTTTGATTTTTAACCTGTTATTGTCTAAGAGTTATGTTGTGATGGTAACTATTAACTGTAAAATCAATGGAAAAATCTTCAGTCAATTTTGTTTTTGAAAACCAACAGAAAGATATCCCTTGAGGTGAATTCATATGAAATGGTATATATAGGGCTCGAAGCTAGTCAGATATAAGCAGCTAATGATAATGTTATGTTCATAAACAAATTCATCAATAAAGTTGATATATAATTTATTGTAGTGCTAGTCTTTGGTTATACCAGGTCTGTCATGGAGGTATACTGAGTAAAATGTGAAAGCAGTTTATTCAAGTACTTGATGGACAAAATCAAATATCAGTCCACAAATATGCATTAAAAAGCTTTCTGAATTTTATATTAAATAAATGATAATTATCGTTTTTCAAAATATTCTTGTTGTTACCTGACAAGAACACTGGAAAGATCAGCTGAATTGTTGAAAGAATTGAACTAGATTCCACAAAACCAAAACATCTGCAGCAAATTTTCTAAACATATCCCAGAAAAATGTGATATTTGACAAGATAAAAAAAAAATCAACACAGTAATCATTCCATATATCACCTTCAAAAATTTCTTGTTCCAATTAATTTCTATAAGATATATCTTTCTTCAGATGAAGAAAAGATCAGAATAACACAAATGTACCAAAATGAAAGAAAAACATCACTATATTATGACTTGAACCAGCAATGGATTTCTTTCCAATGAAGGTTAAAAAGGTACAGGTTCTATTTATACAATACGTTAACACCAGGCTTAGAATACTTTTGCAATGTGCAATCTGATGATAGGGAGATCATTTATAACTCAATAGTTTGAGAAAGTAACAAATGGTATAAAAGAAACAAACTTACGAGCTTTAGGAACATTTCCATCTTTATAATTAGCCAAGTCACCCTGAGCATCAAGTACTCCGACCTACAGATAATGAAAAAAAGAAATATGAAATTCTGTTTCTAGATATTAAATCAACGAAAAATACATGATATATACTACTGATCTTAAATGAATCTTTTGCAAAGATATAGATTAATGTGTTAGCCATAAAACCTAAAGAACTAGATAGATGAGATATAACTTCATCAGTAAAATATCTCAAAAGAATCTTCTGGAATTAAATTATAAAACATGCCCCTTATAAAACGAATCAAAGCAATAATAAATCAAAATAAATTGTTACGCTTTTCTTCATCACATGTTTAACTCCTGTATTTTTGAGATTTGATCTAGTGATATTCATACATCCCATTTATATATATATATATATATATATATATATATATATCAGGTATTGAAATTGTGTGATATTTGGTCAATAACTGATGAGAGGCTAAGCATTCTAGTGTTCTTGTATTAGCACACTTTAATAGGATTCTAAATCATTTCCACTTCTAGAAGATAGAGGGTTAGATAAAATATATAATTATATATTTGTTTCAGGCTATAAATAATTAGTTTAGCATAGCCAAATCACCATTATAAGGCGAATAGGAAGCATGCATACATATCATAGCTTATAGGAAATAGATTTAAAATCGATCTACATGAAATTGTATGACCTGAGTTGAGATTAACCTTAAAATATTTTCACTTTAGGCTATCCCAATACCTTATCTATGTCACTTGTTGCTTTTTTTTTTTTTTTTCGTTTCTTTAACACGTACTTGGCACCACGATATGATAGAACTGCTTATTATCCAGCAGAGACAATAAACCAAGCACTTTCCCTGATATATTTTTTATCAGATATGTCAATCCCAGATTGACGCATAGATTAAAATACAACTTGAATAAATGAGTATACACGCACGCGAATTCTTACACATGTCCAAGTTTCGATCAAAAGAAAAAAAACCAATTACCCAAAACGCGAATATTAATGGGACTTTACCGGTGGGGATCATCATCATCATCATCATCATTTAGCGTCCGTTTTCCATGCTAGCATGGGTTGGACGGTTCTACTGGGGTCTGTGAAGCCAGAAGGCTTCATCAGGCCCAGTCAAATCTGGCAGTGTTTCTACGGCTGGATGCCCTTCCTAACGCCAACCACTCCGTGAGTGTAGTGGGTGCTTTTTACGTGCCACCCGCACTGGTGCCAGACAGAGCTGGCAAACGGCCACGAACGGATGGTGCTTTTTATGTGCCACCGGCACGAGGGCCAGGCGAGGCTGGCAACGGACACGAAACGGGGCAGTGCTGGCAACGGTCGCGAAACGGAAAGTTCTCTTACATGCCACCGGCACTGGTAACACATCTGCAATTTCCATTGATCGATTTCGATTCTGATCCTCACTTGCCTCAATGGGTCTTCACAAGCAGAGTTTCGACATGCCACCGGCACTGGTAGCACATCCGCAATTTCCATTGATCGATTTCGATTGGATTAATAAACTCAAAATCTAATGGGAACGAACTTTAAAAGGAAATATATATCTCATACACTTGTATAATTTAATCTTAGTGCGTTAAGTTATCTAGAATGGAGAGCTGTGGCTTCCAAGGATCGTTTGTAAATTAGTATATCCCCCGGGGGGGGGGGGGTACAAATGGAAGTCTTGCCTTAGTTTCTATTAAGGGACGTAAAATGCCAACCAGGTCACACTACTAAAATACCATATAAAAATATTTCAACCGCAATAAAGGTGATATATGAAAAATATATATCTAGTATGAAGACAAAAAAATATAAACACTTTCAAAAGTAGCTGCTCAAAATTACAGATTAAAAGAAAATGAGTTCCTTTCTCGATTGAAGCATGAAGAAAAACGAATTGCTAAGAGCAACAAGTTTGTGAGGATTATCGCTTTCTTTATATATATATATATATATATATATAATATATATATATCATTTCAACACTAATGATGAAGTAAAGAGCAGTATGACAAAATGGTATCGGTTAAAAGATGTCAAATTAGCAACCTTTATGGCACGTATATTATATATAAAATCTTCATCGTATCTATTTCCACCCAAAGAAATAAACACAATCTTTAGGTAACTTAAGATCTCATAAGTAACGATAACAATAGCGCATCAGCTTCTAACCTCGACATCATTTGGACAAATTTAAAAATAAGGATCGTTTTTCAGATGGATATGCACACACACACACTAATATATGTAGTATGTGTATATATCCATTTGAAAAATGATCCTTATTTTTAAACATTCATATAAAACGAAAAGAAAGAAGTAACGAACGAATCTATATGACAAACTACAGACCGGTTTCTAGTTTCTGAAAAATTCCTCTAGAGTTCTCTATATATTACACATGTAATTTATCTCTATATATTACACATGTAATTTATCTCGACCAAGCTGCTTGGGCTTAGACATTTCCGGGGAGGGGGGGTTAAACAAGAGTCATTTATAAAATATACATTTCTGCAAATCGTAGACTGGATTTAGGTGGGAGCTGAGTAATGTTGCGGATTTAGTAATCGTAACTGTTGCACAAGGAATAGTGGACAATTATTATAGAGAGAAAGATATTAAGATTTATTATTCTCTCAGATCGACTAAGTCAGAAAGAAGGTCCCTTCGGTTTAAATTATAAATACAGACATATATATATATTTATACACACACACACACACACATATATTCGTGAGTTTGGCATATATGTGTGTATATGTATATACAGAGTACCTATGAGAGAGATGTGAACAAAGTTTTTTAGCTTCTCTTTATCTTTGATTAGCTTTAGACTATTTTTGATAGTTGTTCCTTGGAGTAGAGAGAATGAAGTAAATACGGTGAATAAAATGATGAATGGGTGGTAGTGATCATACAAATAGTAGTAAATATTAACAATCATCATCATTATTATTAGTAAGTGGCGGGTGAAGAAGAAAAGCAGGAAGGCCTCTATCGACAACATTAGGGAGAATACATCCGGTCTTACGTGAACAAAGAAAGTAAACATTTGATATTGCAGAAGAAAATACGGAGGTATAGTAGCTTCAGAATATGAAATAATTTCCACTTGAACCAGCCATACCTCTTTTGCTATTGAATCCAAGCCGTTCTCTTTATAATGGCGTAAAATCTCAAATTCAGGGCCATTTTTCTGTCCCCTGGAAGTCGTAGGAATCTTATGAGGACTTCCTTGACCTAAAATTGTAGAAGAAAAAAAACCACAAGCAATACAAATGCACGTTTCTTTTTTCTATTAGTAAAATAAATTGATAATGAATTAAATGCATAAATAATAATAAACATATCAGAAATTAGAAAGTATAATGTACTTAGATCATTAATGATCTTATATATGCATAGATAAATATGCATACATATAAATTATAAAAGAGAAAGTTTGTTTACAAATGAAACGATTTTCATACATCAGGGGTTATTTATATATATATATATATATACACACATATATATATATATATGTATATATATGTGTGTGTGTATATATACATACACACACATACATACATACATATATATATAAGTGCATACAGACTAAAATATAAACTGGGAAAGAAGTCAAGGTAAATAAATCAATGATCATGCACGTCAAGCATTTAAACTAGAAAGAAATATTCACATTCGATTATTCAATTAACTTATTGTTAAGGCATGAAAGAGAACTTGAGTGTTCGATCAACATTAAAAAGTGGATCAGATCACTATTGTGACTTTATATACTGCAAAATAAATCAGTAAAAGAAACTCTCGTAACTTTTTTTTTTAACAAATAAATAATTTCGTAAACACTTGGGGAAAAAAATACATTTTCTATTGATGTTATGATAACCTGAAATTATACTGGATGGTTCCCTGAGAGAGGGAGACGTATTCATTCTAAAGCTATCGCTTATAAGACAATCTGGATTTGTTTATAATACATAGAAATAAATATTCACCATCGTCCGGCCATAAGCTTGATAAAGTTGGACTGGAGTTAGCCATTATCCGTTTGAAAGAATTAATCGGCAACAAAATTATTTTTTCTTCGGGCAACACTCTGGCAAGAGAGCCCGACTGAGAATCTGTAGGGACCGGACAGGGTTGCGGCTGCTATTCAGATGCACTCTACTGATAGGTTCAATGGCAGTAGCTGCTATAGACACTGTTATTGTTATATTATATTATTGGAAGAGGTAATAAAAAGCAAGATGATTAGGAATGGGTTTTTTTAAATGATATACACAAAATGGCGACGACGGCGATTTTTCTAAAGTCTTACACGGTGCCGTCACTTTTTCCCCCTTTCTCTTCTTGTGATTGGGAGGGGTTACCACAATTTCGCAAGGGCGGATCGTCGTGCGGCGGCTCTATGTACCCAATTGTTCATTACCAGCGGTTCTTTCGTGGTACAAAGAGAGCCGTGCAGACCGCCAGAACACGCCATCATAAAGTCATGTCCATCTTCCTGTTACGCTAGAAACTTTTCAAGTCTCGCTGCAAAACGCGCTTGGCGGTGACCACTTCCTTTAGCGTAAAATGATTGGTTAAAGTGAGCCACGTGACAATCCAGAGTCTGCGCATGGCGCAAAGAAAAGAACGGGAAAATTGATAAAAGTATGGAATCTCATGAAGGCAAAAATAAGCCTTACCAAATTTTGCTTCAATTCCATTACGTTACAGAAAAGTCCTGCATCAATTATTTTACAATATTTGACACTTGACCACTTCAGATTTTACAATTTTAGCTTTCATAACACTATAACTGTATTTCTTATCAGTAAGTTTATCTGATTTGTTGATTAAACTGGATACATTTCAGTATACTATCTTGAACAATTTTATACCATAATTTATATAGCCTTACAACCAACGATATGTAACCCATTTACTGCACAATGTAGTTTAATGTTTCAATTTGTAACACTTAAAATCATACTGAATGTTTTTGAGGCAATGGCTGAGGTGTGTCTACCAGCTCAGAGTATCACCTGCTACTTAGTAAACATGTAAAAACTGACTGCTACATGCAAAAGCAAAAGGCTTCAATTGCTTATAATGAATTCCAAGATTAATTTACAAAATATACAGTGATAATACATACACATATATATATATATATACACACACACACACACACACATGTGTGTGTATTTGTAACAATATATATATATGCATATTAATATATATATATATAATCAATGATAAAATCTATATAAGATATCAAGGAGCCAGCTACCTATATATATATATGTGTGTGTGTGTGTGTATATATGTATATATATATATATATATATATATATAATATATATATATATATATATATATATATATATATATATATATATATATGTGCCAGCCTCGCCTGGCCAGTGGCACGTAGAAAACACCATCCGAGCGTGGCCGTTCGCCAGCCTCGTCTGGCACCTGTGTCGGTGGCACATAAAAAGCACCCATTACACTCATGGAGTGGTTGGCGTTAGGAAGGGCATCCAGCTGTAGAAACACTGCCAGATCTGACTGGCCTGGTGCAGCATTCGGGCTTCCCAGACCCCAGTTGAACCGTCCAACCCATGCTAGCATGGAAAGCGGACGTTAAACGAGGATGATGATGATGATGATGATATATATAGTTGTCTGAAAATCCAGAAGTCAGAAATTCTCAGTAGTGTCGTTATATTAATCGAAGCTTTCAGTATCATAGACCTTACTAATTTGGGTTCACACTACATATTTGATAACTGGATATTAAATAACAGGGCAGTTAACAAATGTACATGCTCATCAGGGTAGTAGGTCAAGGGGAAGCCATTATATTTCTTCCATACTTGTCATCCCTAAAGAGCACATTTATTAGATAGCAGCCCTGTAATCTAATATCCAGTTATCTAATATCTGGTGTAAAACCAGTTGATAAGATCAGCTGTAATGGATCTATAATGTTGTAGACTTTGATTGATAGTGTATATATATATATAGAGAGAGAGAGCGGGAGACTGACATACATACACAAGTCATGGCTGTGTGGTAAGAAATTAGCTTCCCAACCACATGGTTCCAGGTTTTCAACCCACTGTGTTGCACCTTAAGCAAATGTCTTCTACTATAGCCTTAGACTGACCAAAGCCTTTTCAGTAACCAAAATCTAAAACTTATTTTATGATAAACTGAATGATGGGCAAATATATATGTTGTACCCAACATATGTATGTGTGTATGGATGGATGGATGGATCGATGGATGGATAGATGTACATATGTATGTAGTTAGGTTGATAACTAGATATATGTGTGTGTTGTGCTGGTATAGTCATGTGATGTGGATGGATGCTGAAAGTTCCAAACAGAAGTGTTGATCCCTCAAAGTAAATGGAACATGTGGAAGTGGGAGACTGAGGAAGACATGGCACAAAATACTGAAGAATGACGTTAGGACACTGAACCTTTCAGGTGAGATGACAAAGGACCAAGATGCCTGGTGCCTTGTGGTAATCAAGAAGACCTTTATGTCGACAGGTCAGTCAGTCCTAAGAAGTGGGCAAAGGCTTCCATGAAAGGTGCCAGAAAAAACTCAAAAGGCAGCGAGCTGGTAGAAACATTAACACGCTGGGCAAAATGCTTAGTGGTAATTTGTCTGCCGCTACGTTCTGAGTCCAAATTCCGTCAAGGTTGACTTTGCCTTTCATCCTTTAGGGGTCGATTAAATAAGTACCAGTTACACACTGGGGTCGATATAATCGACTTAATCCATTTGTCTGTCCTTGTTTGTCCCCTCTGTGTGTAGCCCCTTGTGGGCAGTAAAGAAATAGGTATTTCGTCTGCTGCTACGTTCTGAGTTCAAATTCCGCTGAGGTCGACTTTGCCTTTCAACCTTTCGGGGTCGATTAAATAAGTACCAGTTACACACTGGGGTCAATGTAATTGACTTAATCCCTTTGTCTGTCCTTGTTTGTCCTCTCTATGTTTAGCTCCACTGAAGGAATACGTATCCAGAATATGCTCTCATCTAAATTTGCTAGTTCGCAGTACACCTGCCCTCAAACCCTCTCACCCCTCCACCCTGCTGTCCCCTGTCCCAGGATCTCACAGGCCCATACTTCCCAGACCCTCAAGGTTGGCACTCTCAACTTCAGCACACTGAAAGGTAGGTCTGGTGATATTGTTGAGATGCTTGAACAGAGACGTGTCGATATGTGCTGCCTCCAAGAAGTAAGGTGAAGAGGAAGTGCTGCTAGGTTCCTCACAGGCAAAGAACACAGGTGCAAGATTTTCTGGGCAGGGAACAATGACAGGATCGGGGCGTGTGTATACTTCTTGCAGAGAAATGGGTGGATAAGGTAACTGAGGTAGTCATAGTATGCAACAGATTACTTAAGATTAGATTAGTGCTTCATCATGGGTTAGCAACCATTATCTCGGCCTATGCCACTCAGCCGGGGTTACCCGATGGACAGACTACCGCACTGACAAATGACAGGGTCCTTCTCTTTGTGGCTGGTGACTTCAATGGACATGTTGGACAGCATACAAGGGACTTCCATGGCATACATGGAGGCTATGGGTTTGGTTCCAGCAATGAGGAGGGAACCAGGCTGCTGGAGTTCTGCAATGCAAATGATCTTATGGTTTGCAATACTAACTTCAGAAAACCTGCCAGTCACCTAGTCACCTACCATTCTGGCAGACACACTAGCCAAATTGACTACATTCTCACCAGAAAAAGGAAAATTACAGAGGTATCAAGTTGTTGGATCAGGTAATGAAGGTCACAGAGAGGGTCATAGCCCAACTAATTAGGGAGAGAGTCAGTATAGATGAGATGCAGTTTGGGTTCATGCCAGGGAAAAGCACCACTAATGCTATATTTCTGGTAAGACAGCTGCAGGAGAGACACCTAGCCAAAGATAAACCTCTGTACCTGGCTTTCGTTGACATGGAGAAAGCCTTTGACAGGGTCCCCCGATCCCTTATCTGGTGGTCAATGAGGAAACTAGTTAGTGAGAGCTGTGCAAGTCATGTACAGGGATGCTGTCAGTAAGGTGAGGGTTGGCAATGAGTACAGTGAAGAATTCCAAGTAGAGATAGGGGTTGAAATATAAAAGACTTTCTCACTTTCTTGAGCATCAAACTAATTCTCTTGCTAGTTGTTTATACACTTGTCTCTGTCTTTGTAAATTTCAACTATATATATATATATATATCATCATCATCATCATCATCATTTAATGTCCGCATTCCATGCTAGCATGGGTTGGAAGATTTTACTGAGGACTGGCAAACCAGATGGCTGCACCAGGTTCCAATCTGATCTGGCAGAGTTTCTACAGCTAGATGCCCTTCCTAACACCAACCACTCTGAGAGTGTAGTTGGTGCTTTTATGTGACACCAGCACGAAAGCCAGTCAGGCAGTACTGACAACAGCTATGCTCAAGTGGTGTTTTCTACGTGCCACCTGCACAGGAGCCAGTCCAGCAGCACTGGCAATGACCTCGCTTGAATGTTTTTCATGTGCCACCGGCACAAATGCCAGTAAGGCAACGCTGATAACAATCACGTTCGAATGGTGCTTTTCACATGCCACCACCAGCTGAAGCCAGTTAGCCGCTCTGGCAGCGATCATGCTCAGATGGTGCTCTTAGCACTCCACCGGCATGAGTGCCAATCATCGAATTTGCGAAGTTGATTTGATTTCGATTTCACTTGCCTCAACAAGTCTATGCAAGCAGAGTTTAGAGTCCACTGAAGGAGAGGTACGCATAGGTGGGCTGGTTACACCCCTGGCACAGGCCACAGGTTAAGGTATCACTTGGCTTGTTGAGTCTTCTCACGCACTGCATATTTCCAAAGGTCTCAGTTGCTAGTCATTGCATCGATGGGGCCTAATGTTCGAAGGTCGTGCTTCACTACCTCATCCCAGGTCTTCCTGGGTCTACCTCTTCCACAGGTTCCCTCAACCACTTGGGTGTGGCACTTTTTCACACAGCTATCCTCATCCATTCTTGCCACATGACCATACCAACGCAGTCGTCTCTCTTGCACACCACAACTGATGCTTCTTAGGTCCAACTTTTCTCTCAAGGTACTTACACTCTGCCAAGTATGAACACTGACATTATACATCCATCAGGGAATACTGGCTTCATTCCTTGCAAGCTTACGCATGTCCTCAGCAGTCACGACCCATGTTTCACTGCCATGTAGCATGGCTGTTCGTACACATACGTCATACAGTCTACCTTTTACTCTGAGCGAGAGGCCCTTTGTCACCAGCAGAGGTAAGAGCTCTCTGAACTTTGCCCAGGCAATTCTAGCAGCTACACTTTCAGTGCATTCTCCCCCGCTACTGATTTGGTCACCTAGGTAACAGAAGCTATCAACTACTTCTAGTTTTTCTCCCTGGAATGTAACAGAAGTTGTTCTCTGCACATTTTCAGTGTTTATTGCTCCTGACCATCTACCACATGCAAAAACTATCTTCCCAATTAGCCTTCCTTTGATATTGCTGCACCTCTTATGTGTCCATAGCTTACACTGGGTATATCTTATAGAGTTTCTACCTATGCCTTTTCTACAAATTGAGCAGGGCCATCTACCTGAAAGGATTTGTGGTTTGTCTGCCTTCCTACTTATTAGGACTTTGGTTTTAGCTAGGTTGACTCTAAGGCCCTTCGATTCTAATCCTTGTTTCCACACCTGAAACTTCTCTTCTAGTTCTGATAGTGACTCAGTAATTAGAGCAAGGTCGTCAGCATAGAGGAGCTCCCAGGGGCATCCTGTCTTGAATTCCTCTGTTATTGCCTGGAGGACCTGGAGTACTATGATAAATAGGAGGGGGCTGAGGACTGAACCTTGGTGGACACCTACCTCTACCCGGAATTCTTCACTGTACTTGTTGTCAACCCTCACCTTACTGACAGCATCCCTGTACATGGCTTGCACAGCTCTCACTAACTAGTTTCCTCATTGACCACCAGATATGGGATTGGGGGCCCTGTCAACAGCTTTCTCCATGTCAACGAAAGCCAGGTACAGAGGTTTATCTTTGGCTAGGTATTTCTCCTGCAGCTGTCTTACCAGAAATATAGCATTAGTGGTGCTTTTTCTTGGCACGAAACCAAACTGCATCTCATCTAAACTGACTCTCTCCCTAATTAGTTGGGCTATGACCCTGTCCATGACCTTCATTACCTGATCCAACAACTTGATACCTCTGTAATTATTTGTATCTAAAGCGTCACCTTTACCTTTGTTTGGATATGACTCCTTTGTGTATCACCTGGTTAACTATATGGGTGGCTAGGCTATAGCCGACACTGCTAGATATTTTACACATCTCTGCAGTGATTCCCGATGGGTCAGGGGCTTTCTCTGTCTTCATACTCTTAATTGCTTTATCTACCAAGGTATTGTCAACTCGGATAGCTGGTCCCTCTGTTGGGTCGACATTCGGCAGACTCTCTTTCTCCCATTCGTTTTCTTTATTGAGCAACCTTTCATAGTGGCATCTTCAAACCTCTCTCTTTGCAGCCTCATTTAGTGCATCATCCATGCAATATATATTATATTTTTTTAATTCTTTTATGCATTTCATCCCAAAGGATGAGACCATGCTGGGGCACACCAACTATCATCATCTTTTCCATAGCCATTCTCATATGATTGACTTTTGAGGAAAAGGGAACTTGATATTGCTGCCCTCTTTTGAATTTCTTACTACAAAGGAGGTTCATCCGGAATCTTCAGCAGTAGAAGGTCAAGTTGCTTCTTGAAAACATGTACCCCATTCCATATAGATCTTTCGGATTTTTTGGCAAGATATTAAATTGTACTGTAACCTGTGTGGATGTTAAAGATTGCAAGATGACAGAAAATCAATTGGCTTGGGTGGCAGTGATGTACAATGAAAAAAATTCAGAGAGTTATTACCTCTACTGGAAAGAGCAGTGCTACATGGTAATGAGACATGAGGCCTGAATGCAAAGGCTGGAAAGAAATAAGGGGAACATATTTCACTAGATGTGTAATGTCATTGTACATGAGGGGTCAGGGAACTTTTTTAACCAATTACCCCAAAATATATTTATTTACACTGACGTTACCCCCATGATTTGAAAAGAAGAAAATCATAGATTCTTTGAATTTAAAAGGTTTATTGAATCTATATGAATCTATTCACACATTCATTACATTGGACAGATGCAGTGTTGCCAGAAGAAAAATTACTGTTGCAACAAGGAACACGTTTTTTATATAATTTTACTTATATCTAATGAGACCTCATTACCCAAGAATTTCATTTTTACCCACTTTGATGTAATTTACCCTGGTTCACTGACCCCTATTGTATGTGAAGAATACAGTACAAATGACCAGAGAGTATAGCTGTGTATAGGAGGAATGTAATGTAGACTGCAAGAGAGAAAAAACTGCATTAGCATGGGCTTGTAATGCATATAGATGAAAACAGATGCATAGAAGATTGTTGAGCAATCAAGTAGAAAATGAAGGTCTAGAAAGGCATGGGATAACGCAATGAAACACAATCTCAACAAGCTGAGCCTCACAAAGGTGACATGCTGTAATGCAGAAAACCCAGTCTCTAAGGCAAACATGACAGAAGAACACTAAAGGGGAGAGTGCTGTTGCCTGGGATTCTGTCACCGCATTCACTCATCACTCCTACCCTGCCTCTCTCTCACAGTCCTCTTTTCACAACCTCTACATCCAGAATGTTTTTCTGATTTTATCCTCTGCTCTTCCCCTCACCACCACCTCTGTGATACTCTCCTCCCTCTAGTCTCTCTTTATCTCACTGCTCACACCCCATTGACATCTATATCCCATCTCCATCTCTATGGTACTCATCCCTCATTCTTTCTCTTTCTGCTTTTGTATTAACCCACAGCTCCACTCTTACTTCTCTCTCACCATCCTCTCTCCACAGCTTCCCAGCCCAGGATGCTTTCTCTGCATTCATTCTCAGTTTTTCTACCCAACATCTATGATACCTCCCAGCTTCTCTTTCTCTCAAAACACTTTTATGCTACCCTCCAGCCGCTAACTTGCTCTTACCATATTCTTTGTGTGGGACATTTTCTCTGCTTTCATATTCTACTCACTCCCAGCTCTCTCTCCCAGTTTGGGATACTTTTTCTGTATTCGTACTCTGTTTCTTATCATCTCTCTGGTAACTACCCACCCCTCTTTCCCTTACCACTCTCACTACATTCTCCTACTGCTCACCACTTCTGCTTCTTTTTCTCTCCCTGTCTTCTCCCCACAGCTTTCTGACACCTTAGTGTCTACTCTGGCCTACCTTCACAACACCACACACTATACCCTTCTTCTTTCAATGATCTTCAGATTCCTCATCACTCTCACATTTATTTCTTTCATGTTCCCTTCCCCCATGCCTTCTCATACTCACCCTCATAATGAGTAATAGTTCTGGAACCCTCTGGATCAGAAGTTCTCAACCACTGGGCTGTGGATCAGTTGGTGCCTGCTCACACAGAAAGAGTATATAGTTAAATTTTATTATTATTTCATTGACTATTGCAGTTTTCAGGGTGTTTTCAAATCATATATGAATTATATATGTAGAAACTAAACTATATATTATGTACTTTATTGTGTTTTGTTATGCACATGACACAACAGTCTGTGGAAAAATTATCATACATAAAACTGGTCTGTGGCATAAGGAAGGTTGGGAGCCACTAACATGATGCCCTGCTCTTTCTTAATACTCCCTTCCCTCTTCTCTAGTCCCTTCCACTGAACCTCCCCAACACTGTCTTCCCTACCTCCCTCCTTCACACCAATAAATTCTCTCATCATCTTACCTCAAATCATTACTCTCTCTTTTCTGTTCTCCTACCAACTGTGGAACTCCCTTGGATGTGTCACAAAAAATGCACCCAGTACACCCTGTAAATTGGTTGGCATTAGGAAGGACATCTAACCATAGAGATCGTGCCAATACAAAAATATTGGAGCACAACAGTCCTCCAACTCATTAGGTCCTGATTGGGTCCTGTCAAACATTCCAGTCCAAGCAGACATAAAAGGATAATGATAACAATATATGCATGTATGTATGTATGTATGTATATATGTATGTATGTATGTATGTATGTATGCATGCATGCATGCATAAATATATAACTAAATTTCTTTCAGACGCTCTGCCTCCATGTACATCAGAACGGCCATAATGATGTTATCCAACTTGTCAATTAGAGTAACCAATCATGATAACAACATTGCTGTTCACTCTTATCATATGTTATCAATATCACTGCAATAGAGCCTCATTGAGACTGTCCTTTTGCTCATCTGACAGTTCTGATTGTACTGCATGTGCAGAGATAACTGTTGCCATCGTGAGTTATATAACTAGTCTAAGCTTAATTTTTCTGTCACAAACTTTGACTAATTATGCAATTTTATACCTGCTTCCAACTCTAGCACTAATATCTATCCAAAGGAATTTATACCTGTTTTCTTACACTTAAGGATTACATCTGAGGCTTCCTTCCATCTTACCTCTTGTACACAGCAAACAACTACACTATGCCACAGATCTACCTTTCATCTTCCCTAAAAAGATGGTGACAGCCTTGAAGTCTTTACCTGAGAAACTGAAGAATATTTCTAGCATGGTTCCAATTGTTTAATGCTTATTTTCTCTAACTGAAAGAGGAAGACAGTACAATATAATATGATATAATATATGTATGTATGCATGTGTGTGCATGTGTATATGTATATTTATATATATATAAGGCGGCAAGCTGGCAGAATCATTTGCACACCAGGTGAAATACTTAGCAGTATTTCATCTACCACTATGTTCTGAGTTCAAATTCAGCTGAGGTCGACTTCATCCTTCATCCTTTTGGGGTCGATTAAATAAGTACCAGTTACGCACTGAGGGCAATGTAATTGACTTAATCCCTTTGTCTTTGTTTGTCCCCTCTATGTTTAGCCCCTTGTGGGCAATATATATATATATATATATATATATATATATAATGATGATGATGATGATGATCATCATCATCATCATCGTTGCCAGCAACATCATTTTAACATCCATGTTTTCATGCTTACGTGGGTCAGATAGAATTCATCAAGACAAATTTTCCACAGCCAGATGCCCTTCCAGTCACAAACCCTTAATTGTTTCCTAGTTTGGTAATATTTCCCCATGACCTGACATGTTTTCATGGAAGACTGGAAATGAATGATTGACATTGCTTGAACAATAGTGACACTCGTTTACAAAGATCACATGCTGTCATTACAAGAAGGCAGAAACACACACACACGCACACTGCACATGTTTATATATGTGTGTGTGTACACACACACACACACATACACGCACACATCACAGACAGACAGATAGATAGATACATGCGCGAGTTTCTTTCAGCTTCTATCTACTAAATCCACTCACAAGGCTCTAATTGACCAGGGTCAATTGTAAAAGGCCCATATCACATGGTTAGGGAGCAAACTTCTTAACCACACTACACACAACACAAACACACACACACACCACACACACACACACACACACACACACACACACACATAGCTCTACCAAACTTTGTCTGAGCTTATTATTACCTAAAGTACAAGTGTATGAATTTATTCTCTTTTGGATGAGATAGTTAAGAAAAATGCTAGCAGTTTTCAATTAGTCTAAAATGTTCATTTATTAAGAAATGTTGCATCCAAGCGATTCTGAAGATATACAAGTTGAGCTTCAAAATTTATCAAAAATAACTTAAATAAGGATATGCAGAATTTAAAATAAAATCTGCATAGATTAGCAACGCAATGTGCTGCAAAAGCCCTAATTTCCTACGTTATACTCATTAAAGTAATAGAGTAATGCACACATCTGTTGCCTATTGTCGAACTGCTAAGTTACGGGAGAGACTAACACACCAATACATACATATGTGTATACATACATACATACCTATAGGCATAGGAGTGGCTGTGTGGTACGTAGTTTGGTACGAACCACATGAATCCACATGAATCCGGGTTCAGTCCCACTGTGTGGCACCTTGGGCAAGTGTATTCTGCTATAGCCTCGGGCCGACCAAAGCTTTGTGAGTAGATTTGGTAGACGGAAACTGAAAGAAGCCCATCGTATATATGCATATATATATGTATGCTTGTGTGTCTGTGTTTGCCCCCCCCCCCCAACATCGCTTGATAACCGATGCGGGTGCGTTTACGTCCCCGGCAAAAGACCGATAGAATAAGTACTAGGCTTACAAAGAATAAGACCAGGGGGCGATTTGCTCGACAAAAGGCGGTGCTCTAGCATGGCCACAGTCAAATGATGACTGAAAAGAGTAAAGAGTACATACATACATACCTACCTACCTACCTACCTACCTACCTACCTACCTACCTACATACATACATACATACATACATACATACATACATACATACATACATACATACATACATACATACATACATACATACATACATACATACATACATACATACATACATACATACATACATACATACATATACACACACACCTTACTATATCATATGTTATATAAAACAGGGTTTGAGTTCATCTGCTAATTTTTGCGATGATGATAAAGTCCCAGTTACAGAAAGTCTTAAGGTTTTCTATTTCCAGTTTGTATAACTGCAAGCTATCTTAAAAGTGTAAGCTTTCACTAGGATTATCGCTTAACACCCATACGCACGCACACAGGAAAAGAAAAGACATATATACATACAAACACACACACACATTTCCTACATGAAGGAACACAATACACAAACTAATATATTTTAATTTTTGTTTCTCAACCTTTCAACCTCAACATAAAAGCACATAGAGGCTCTTAAACGTCCATACATACACGCACGCGCGCATGCACGCACACATATTCACACACTCACTTTCTTTCTCTCAATTTATCTGTCTGTTTTCTTTCGCTATATCCCTTTCTTAATTTATTTATTTCTCTTATACTTTTATATCATTCTTTCTCACAAATTTTTTTAATACCTTTCTCCTACTTCACCCCATTATTTTGTCTTTCTGCTTCTCTCTCTCTCTCTCTCTTTCTTTTTTCTTTTTCCCCTCTCTCTTTCTGTTTTCCTTTTTAGCTCTGTTCCCTCTGTTCTTTACCTCTCCCTCTCTCCTTTTATCTCCCACGCTCATAAGAACAGACAAATTTTTTTTTTAAATTATAGACGACATGCAATTGTAACGTACACGCATGCACGCACCAGGCAAACAAAAATAAATACATAGATAGTCAACCATGTACACATGCAAATACACTCACATACACAGGGTAGAAAAAAAATATGCACACTTTCGTAATGAAATAAGACCATACATATACACACGCAAAGACAAAAAGCCTGCACTCAGTCACAATACACAAAAAAATTCTACTCCCCCTCTCTCTCTTCCTCTCACTTTCTCGGCGCCTTTCTATTTTCTCTTACTCTCTATTATTATCTTCTTCACTCCCCCTCATTATCTCCGATATTCATAGATCGTTTGCAGCTGGTGTGTTCCAGAAGAGTGGAGCAACAAACCTCTTTTGAAAAGGGGAGTCCGTACTTCTCCAATTCACTGAGCTTATTCTCTGAGAAACTCTGTGATAATGGTTTCTTACGAGCGAAACTGCTTGGAGGTCGCTCTGCCTGTTAGAAAGAGCAGCCAAATCTTCTTCAAACCACACCCTATGGTCTTTTAAGGAACGTGTGAATACGTTGGATAAAGCTGTTCTGCTATATACTATTTCTGGTGAGAAAAAAAAGAAAGACAGTTATGGCGGGAAAGTCTTTGGTTGTAGGTCTGCTCTGCAACAACAGCACAACAGCTTTTCAAATCGGAACAACGCTGTATATTTGCAATCGATTTAAATCAACCTCAATGTATTACTGTTATTAATAGACTCCAATGAGAAAGTCTTTGTGCAGTCACTCGATCTGCTAGAAATAGACGCTAAATCTTTTCCATATTACTATTTATTTTCTCAAAAAAAAAGTATACACGTATATATATATATATATATTATATATATATATATATATATATATATATATATATATATATATATATATATATATATACCGGCATACTAACACAAACGTGCTCCTACTTGGATTCCTCACAAATTTCAGAAGAATAGGTATTTTTAAATGAAATTTTCAACATGATTACGATTATATTAGAATTGATGTTAGAAAGCAATTTCTAAGATTTCAAATTTCTTTTTATGTGTGTCAGCATGTGTGCGCACCTACCATTTTTTTTTAAAATTCCGATATAATTCTAATCTACACCAAGTGAAAAGTATTTGTATAAAATTTCATTTGTAAATATCCATTTTTCTAAAAGTTATGAAGAAACAAATTCCGCACTTGTGTAGGTATGCCAATACAATCCCTACTCTAAAAAATGGGCAATCTTTCGTCTCTAGTAGACCTTTCCGTCGATTTCCGTAAAAAAAATTTTTTTTTTTTTACATATGGGCTTGCGGGAACTTTTGAAGTAATGAGAGCGAAAGAGACTAAGAGAAAGCGATTGTATAACGAGGGAAATTCTTTTGAAGTTACCGTGCATGTGAAGCATTGATGTACATGTGTGTGTGTGTTTGATGGGGTGTGGGAGACAGACAGTATGTTGTGTAAGTGAAGTGCTTCTGTTAGTGTGTGTGAAGAGACAGAGTAATGTGTGAAAGAAAGAGATAACTGAAATTTTTTACTCGGTGTATGTGTATATGTATGTATATTACTTCAAAAGTTCCCGCAAGCCCATATGTAAAAAAAAATTTTTTTTACGGAAATCGACGGAAAGGTCTACTAGAGACGAAAGATCGCCAAAAAATGTAAAGGGTGGTCACAGCTGGAATACATTTGAACAAAGCTAACCTGGAGTTAGTACTTGATATTTTGTTCTATCGGAACCTGTGCGTTTAAAAGCAAAACTCCAGCGTGATTTGAACTCCGATGTAGAGGTTGTGCTTAAATATCGCAGAAAGTAGTTGTAGTTTAGCCCCTTGACATCTCTCGCAGAGCAAGACCTGTGAACAAAGACATAAGACGGTTGTTTGATTTAAGGAAAATTTATTTTCAAAGTTGAGTGACCCTGTACTGGTTCCACCGTTGGCTCTTACCGTGAGATGTTGCTACTGTCGTTTAGCATCGGTTCTAATAATCGAAAACATTAAAAGAAAAGTCAAAGTCACATTTTGTTATTAGTTTTACCCTCAGAACCAGAACACCACTGTTTGAAACTGTTCTGTAACACTACGCTATTGTTCACTATTACACTGAAACACGACGCTATTGTTCACTATTGCGCTATAATACGATGCCTGAAATTTGGGAGAAGAGGTTAGTTGAATACATCGACCCCAGAATACATCGACCAACGTCACAATACGACGCTCTTGTTCACATCTGCGCTATAAAATAAATGTAAACAAATAAAGAAATATGACCCACAATGGTATACTCCCACATCTGGGATAGTGTTGCTACACATTCTAGATCGCATCCCCCAAATATTCGCCCGACAAATAGGCACGAAGTCGCTCACAGACATGGCACCTATTTATTTTAACGTAGGTTTACTTCTTTTTTTTTTTTACCCTGCATCCCTCTCGTGTTTATATTACGCGTTCTTTAAAATAAAAAGGAAAAACGTCTTCGGATTCTTGTTTTGAACATCATGGTTTCAGAATCTGCCCAAAAAAATATATCAATTATTTTTAAAATTAATTATATTTTTTTTTTTAGCAGAAACTGATAAGATTAGAGTATTTACATCTTCATTGCTTACACACACACACACACAGACACACACACACACACATACACACACACACACACACACACACACACACACACACACATACATACATACATACATACATACATACATACATACATACTTATAGTTTACATTTAGAATGTTAAAATGTATAAATATAATGTGACTTGCATCAGAAAACAGTTTCACTGCAAACTTAAAATCCGGTCCTTTCAGTTTCAATATATTAATTATTGAAAGGGAATTACAAAGACAAACTCTGTGTGTGTGTTTGTGTGTGTGTGTGTGTGTGTGTGTGTGTGTGTGTGTGTGTAAGACACACTAAGCAACGATGGTTAAATCAAAGTCTGCATGCATTAGTATTTGTACATTCGTATACACAAATGTGGAAAGATTTTTGCAGCAGTAACTCGAAAGACAAATTATCTTTATTGACAAGATATTAAAACACACCGAATTGGGTCGTGAATGACGTCATCAGCCAGTAGGTCAAGTGTTTCTGCGTTGTTACGCTTCATCAGCTGCAGACACAGAATAGGTCGTTCATAACCCACCAAGAACTGCTGTCCTTACATGTCAACAGTAAACAATAAATTTGCTGGCATATGCAAAACTCTGTCAAACTGGAATTATCTAATTAAAGATGAACTCGCCTCTCCTTTCGTCGCTTATATTGTGGCCGCACTAACCATCATACTCGGTTATTCCTCCCAGAATTTCAATCCTCCCTATCCATGTTTTCCTGCAACCGTCAACTTTCAACAGGTCAAGAACACCGACCACAATTTCATTGCTCTCAGAGAACTTATTAAAGCTATGGGTACAGTACTATCTTCAGACTAAACCATAAAAAACAAATAACAAGCAGACTTATGGTTAAAGGCGTTCCAGTCGTGAACATGCCTTCTTTTTGTATATTGTTGTATACATTGGACAGTGAATCCTTTTATATTTAAGACAGTAGGCCGAGGTTTGAAGCAGAACTAGCTGCTCCGTTGGTTCGTACCGCAAGATGTTAATTACTCCATCAGCATATCGCTTCAACAAACTGCGCTGCCCTTATAATAAAGGCAGAATGTCACACATTTTTGAAAAGAAAGGTATATAATCGCTAATCGCTTATATTGACTTTAATGCTTGATTGGTACTTTATTTTATCGACCTCAGAAAAACATGAAGCGCGGCACAAAGAAGCCAGCGCCATTTTGAAACAGCGAGATCTCGCCTGCAACCATTATTTAAGGAAAAGACAACATTTTCCCTCTGTTCTTCTCACGTTGACGCCAGGAGCTCACAGCGGACTTTTGTCCCGCTGTGATACCACATGCATTGTCTCCAGAGGTTATTGAACCTTAAGTGTATGGAAGAGAAGGCTAACTACGCACGGCTGTGAAGATGGTTACTGAAAGCAAACCCCTTGTACGAAACACCTGTGAATAAACGATTATTGAATTTACTCCGCCTGTGAACTTCATTCTTCGTATTTCCAACTCCTTGAATCAACAGAATAATTATAAAGGAATAAGATACCCCCAAATTATCATAAAAACCTTCCTTCCATTACAAACGAAAGCTCATCACAGGATTTTAACTCAGAATATTTCTTCATACTGCCGAGACATTTTGTCTATTGTTCAAACAATTCAGCTCTAATAATTATTTTCTTGTAGTTTATCTTGCGAGTCAGTCCTGATTGAACAGATATATAGTGAAAGACGTTCCGCTCAAGACTATCTCATCTTTTTGTCCATTTAAAAGATATTTTTATTTATGCCATGCATTGAGACAGTGCACTGGCAGAATCGTTACCGTTCTTGCTCTTAACGTTCTGAGTTCAAGTTCATCCTTCTGGAATTGATAAAATAAAGTACTAGATGAGCACTAGGAGCAATGTAATCGACTTTAATACCACTTCACTCGCTTAAATTGCTTATTTGGGCCAAAATTTGCCAGAATTTATACTATGCTTTTGTGAAAAACGGTGTAGTTGGTCAAAAATTCACTACGGGGACCACATTTTTTAATGGGTTCTTTTAATTCCTATTAAAGACGGTAGGGAAGGAAATATGATTGGTTATATGACACAAGTTGACGAAGTCGAAGAGAAACATAAAACTAAATAAAATATTACTGATTTTAATTGCACCAGTTCTAAAAGAATGTCAGGCTAAAAGAAATTGAACTCAGAATGCAGAGAGTGAAATGAAACCTAAGATTTTAAGGCACTTGATCCCCGTGCAATAATTTCTACCATTTCATTACTTTAATAATCCGTTCCACTATAGGCACAAGGCCTGAAATTTGGGGGAAGAGGTTAGTTGAATACATCGACCCCCAGTGCCTGACTGGTACTTAATTTATCGACTCCGAAATGATGAAAGGCAAAGTCGATCTCGGCGGAATTTGAACTCAACGTAAAGACTGATGAAATGCCGCTAAGCATTTTGCCCGATGTGCTAACGATTCTGCCAGCTCGCTGCCTTATGCTACTTTAATAATAACGAGTGGAAATTTACCCAGGAACACTCGCTGCATGAAAACTGAATGGTAAACTGGGAACTAACTTTCTTGATGTAGACATCCAAGAAGTTTTAACTTAATATTACACCCTTAAAAGGCGGCGAGCTGGCAGAAACGTTAGCACGCCGGGCGAAATGCTTAGCGGTATTTCGTCTGCCGCTACGTTCTGAGTTCAAATTCCGTCGAGGTCGACTTTGCCTTTCATCCTTTCGGGGTCGATTAAATAAGTACCAGTTACGCACTGGGATCGATATAATCGACTTAATCCCTTTGTCTGTCCTTGTTTGTTCCATCTGTGTGTGCTCCCTTGTGGGCAATAAAGAAATAGGTATTTCGTCTGCAGTTACGTTCTGAGATCATATTCCGCCGAGGTCGACTTTGCCTTTCATCCTTTCGGGGTCGATTAAATGAGTACCAGTTACGCACTGAGGTCGATATAATCGACTTAATCCGTTTGTCTGTCCTTGTTTGTCTCATTCTGTGTTTAGCCCCTTGTGGGTAGTGAAGAAATAGGTATTTCGTCTGTCTTTACGTTCTGAGTTCAAATTCCGCCGAGGTCGACTTTGCCTTTCATCCTTTCGGGGTCGATAAATTAAGTACCAGTTGCGTACTGGGATCGATCTAATCAACTAGAGTAGAAAAGAATATTACACCCTTAGTAATGAGAACAAAGCTTATCTATCGTTATTCACACTGATTTTGATAGATTGATTTTCTATAATGTAGATATTTGAAGATCCTAAGCTCGTTAATGTCATGTTATAAAGAGTACTGTATATAAGACTACTCTTTATCTTATCATATGTATTGAGAAATCTAGATAGTGAACTGAAAAAGTGGGGGAAAACACTGAAACCGTTAAGAAACGCAGGTATAGAACTACGAGTTCCTAAGTAACTGTCAGAAATTTGAGTTGATGCTTTATCAATGATGATGATGATGATGAGTAGTAGTAGTAGTAGTAGTAGTAGTAGTAGTAGTAGTAGTTGTAGTTTGGTGTGTGTGTATATATATATATATATATATATATATATATATATATATATATATCGTTCATAAAAGATGATATCTCGGACCAACACTGCAGTAACTTGGCTTTCAACGACATTAAGTACAATATATGGATGGCGTGTGGCCTAGTGGTTAGGCTGTCGTGGATTCAATTCCCAGACCAGGCGGCGCGTTGTGTTCTTGAGCAAAGCACTCATGTCCCACATCTCGATCAGGGGGTAAATGTTGGCCTGCTCGCCTATCTAGCAGGGTGACGTCATTCGAAGGCTAAACCAATGCGAAGCGCATTGTGACCAGCGATGTGTACCAGCATCTGATAGTCTGGTCGGTCAAGTGATCACGTGACATGGATGGCTATTCTAATTTAAGATTACTTCTATTGCGTATACCGGGCTTCCAGTTTCACTCACAAGAGTTGTTTCAATCTGAGGTCAGACTTAAAGATACTCGGCCAAGATGCCATGCAATGATATCAAATCCAGTGCCATGCGATTATGTAGCGAACTTCTTAACCATTTGCCCATGCTGTGGTGACGGTGAAACATAGGCACAAACCGTTCAGTTTCTGGATAACTCGCTAAGTTATGGGGATGTAAATGAATCAACGGGTGACCAGTGGTGGATGAGCGACGGACAATTACATAGACGCCCGCAAACACACACACACACACACACACACGCGATGGGCTCTCAAGCTGTTTCCGTCAAGCAAATCCACTCACATAGCATTGGCTGGCCCGGGTTTATAGTAGAAGACACGTGTCCAAGGTGTTGAACAGTAGGACTGAACCTGAAACTACATAATTGCGAAGCAAACTTCCTAACCATACAGTCATGCCTGCTCCATATGCATATTAAAAAACAAAAAAAAACAAAAAAAACAAAACACATTAATAAATTATTCTGAGATATCATACACGTTAAACCTATAATTAAGTTAGTGTTAATTTACTTTATATTTCTACCCAATGAGAAATATGTGTTTAAAAAAAATTGATATTTCAATCTCTTCGACAATTACGGGAGACAACCTAAAACATGTTTTGGTCTTATTAGATCTCTTCACTGAATCATAGATTTCACCGTACTTGCTGAAGTAGCAATGAGAAACACTAACAGTATTATATTGTACATGACTAGGCGGGAAAAATTCACATATTTTAAAAACTAAGTAACTTAGTGTATATATTACTCATAGACACCATTCACACAATAAATAATAATAATGTTGGGTTTAGATATATTTAATGTATTATTATCATGCATTGTTCCTAAACCACAAAACCAACATTCTGGCTTCCGATAGGAGTGTTCCAATAGTGAAAGTTGTAATAAAGATAAAAAATTATTATCATTATTGAGGTCGACGTTTTCTTTCATCCGTTCGAGGTCGATGTAATCGACTCACCCAAAATTTCAGGCCTTGTGCCTATAATAATATTTATAATGAAAATAATAATAATAATAATAATAATAATAATAATAATAATAATAATAATATTATTATTATTATTATTATTATTATTATTAGTAGTAGTAGTAGTAGTAGTAGTAGTAGTAGTAGTAGTAGTAGTAGTAGTAGTAGTAGTAGTAGTAGTTAGCACACTGGACGAAATGTTTAGCGGTAATTCGCCAGTCGCTGCGTTCTGAGTTCAAATTCCGCCGAGGTTGACTTTGCCTTTCATCCTTTCGGCTCGATAAATTAAGTACCAGTTGAATACTGTGTCAATGTTATCGATTTAACTCCTCACTCCAAATTTCAGGCCTTGTGCCTATAGTAGAAAGGATTATTATTGCTGGCAGAATCGTTAGCTAGTCGGACAAAATGTTTAGCGGTATCACGGTTTCGAGTTCGAATACTGCCCAGGTTGACTTTGCCTTTCATCCCTTCGGGGTCGATGAAGTAAGTACCAGTTGAGTACTGAAGTCGGTGTAATCGACTAATCCCCTCCCTATGAAACTGCTGGCCTTGTGTCAAAAAAGGACTATTATTGTTGTTGATATCATAAGAAAAACCACAAACATACTGAACTATTCTGAAAGATTTGTATTTCCCTACAGCTTAAATGTTACGTCCTATAAATTAAATCAAACTTGGATGTTAATTGAAAAGAAAACGACCACAGCAACAACAACATTTTTGCTATCAAACCACTTCATTATAATCACAATTTACTGTGAGAATAAATTTTTTGTTTGCTTTAATTTCGAAATTCTTTCTGAAATACAATTAATCAATTATACTTTCATTTCCCCTTTCACTTCCCACCTCATAAAGTAAATTATATAGGACGTTCATTGCTTTTGTTTTCATATTCCTCGTTGTGTGTGCGTGAGTAGATAGACAGACAGATAGATAGATAGGTAGACAGATAGATAGATAGATAGATAGATAGATAGATAGATAGATAGATAGATAGATAGATAGATAGATAGATAGATAGATAGATAGATAGATAAGCGACAAAAGAAGCGATGCAGATATGCATTGTATACATACATTCACATATACGTATCCATACATACATGCATACAGAGAGAGAGAGTAAGTGAGAGAATGTGCGTGTGTGTGTGTATGCGTGAGGAGTTCAACGTCAAAAGAGAATGCAGTAGATTTCTTCCTTTTATTATATTTTTGTATTTGTTTCAAATTTGCGCTTTCTTGTCTTTCTTCGTTTTGTGTCACTATTAGCTTACCATAGTTCAAATCACCTAACATTAAGGCAAGTAGTTGTGGTTCGGTTTGCCCAACACGAAATTGTTCAGCTGTCGATAGCTCGCCCCGGCTGTGTATTGAAATTTGGTGAGCAGGTGGCAGCGGTTCAACCAACCCTCCTATGACTGCAACTATTCATATTAAAAAAAATTTAAATCAGCCCTCTCTCTGTCTCTATCTATCTATCTACCCACATACACTATATATATATATGTTTCTTTATTTGTTAATATCTGTATATCTGACTCAATCTTTATTGCTTTCTTCCTCTGTCCTTCAGTCTTTGTTTAATTATCCTCTCTTTCTCTGTTTATATTTTATTTCCAATTTTGATACTCTATCTTTCTATCACTGATCTTTTCCTTTTTCTCCACACTATTTGATTTATACTGTCACTCTGTGGCCCAATCTCTCTCTTTCCCTCTCATATCTCGGTCTTTGTTGTTGCTTTTTCCCTTCATGCATTTTTCTTTTTATTTCACCCTCCCTCATCGCTGGATTAGTTTCTCAGTCCTTGTCTTTTTGTCTTTCACTCACTCCCTTTGCATATATATATATATATATATATATACATACTTCATGTCACCTCCACCTTTTTTGTTCAACACCTCTTCCTTGTGAGTGTGCGTACACCATAGTCTCTCTCCCTCTCTTCTCCCTTTCTCTCGGCTGTCTTCTTTATATCTCGCTTTCTGGCTCCTCTCATTCATAAACTCCTACCTTCGATTATATTTGCCCTTTCACTTTCGCCAGTAGACAAAAAATAGCTTTTTTGTATTGAAAAATAAGTGAGGTGTGTGAAATAATACTTTCTGCAGCAGATTGATTTTTCGCAAGAAAAATATTATTTAAATATTAAAATATCATTAATTATTATTATTATTATTAAAATATTATTTAAATATAAAACTTTGAAAATTAAATCTAAGACTATTTTTGCACGACTTTATACCAGGAAGTTATCAAGTTTCTGATCGATTAAGCTGGGATGATATAATTTGAGGAATATTTTGTTACTATTTCTAACCAGATAAGTGACCGCTTAGTTGCACTTTTCAGGGGCTTTGTCTGAGAGCGTATATTTGAATTTTCTCAAACTTCAGTCTCGAAATAAAGGAAACAAAAATGTAGCTATGAGACTACATGAGTATAATTCCTTTTATAATGTCAATACTGAAATATTTAAAGCCATGCATATAAAAATGTACCTACGTTTGTTGACAGAGAATTAGTAACAAGGAGAGAAGAAAGAATACAGATGTATGTACATTAATGTGTGTGTGAGCGTGTACTTTTATTCTTTTACTTGTTTCAGTCAGCCATACTGGAGCACCGCCTTAAAGGGTTTTAGTCGAACAAATCGACCCCCAGGACTTGTTCTTTGTAATTTATATATTTACACACACATACATATATATATTCATATACACATATATTCATATATATATATATATATATATATATATATATATATATATATATATATATATATATATATATATATATTATATATTATATATATATATGCGTGTGTGTGAGTGAATATATATATATATTATATATATATATATATATATATATATTATATATATATTCATATACATATGTATTCATATATATATACATGTGTGTGAATATATATATATTCATATACATATATACATATATATTCATATATATATATATACATGTGTGTGAATATATATATATATATATATATATATATATATATTCATATACATATGTATTCATATATATATATATGTGTGTGTGTATGTGTGAATATATATATATATTCATATACATATATCATATATATACATATATATATACATATGTATTCATATATATATGTGTGTGTATGTGTGAATATATATATGTTCATATACATATATATGCGTGTGTGTGTGTATGTGTGTGAATATATATATATATATATATTCATATACATATATCATATATATACATATATATATACATATGTATTCATATATATATGTGTGTGTATGTGTGAATATATATATATTCATATACATATATATGTGTGTGTGTGTGTATGTGTGTGAATATATATATATATATATATTCATATACATCTATACATATATATTCATATATATATATTTTTGTGTGTGTGTGTGTGTGTGTGTGAATATATACACACACACACACACATTGGAAAAGACTGACAAACAGTTTCACTGAAATATAAAGATAGCGAGATACAAAATAAAATAGAATACAAAGAACGGGAAACAAAAAGAGACTGAAATAGATAAAGAAAGAAGTGGGGGTTGAAGTAGAGAGAGAAATAATGATTTAAAGAAGATGTGAAATAAATAAAAAGAAAGTTTGTATGGCTTAACTAGAAAACCAACTAACAAAAGAGGATAAAGATATCTATCCTACAGAATTCTGTTTTGCAATGTATACAGGTCACAGAGATTAAAGATAATCTCGTTGTCTTCAAATATACATACTTAAAGAAAAAACGGGTGCAAATAATATTTAAGATACATTTCTATAGATATACAGAGGTATACTCCAATTAAGTGAAGGGTATGGTCGATTACATCAATCCTAGTACACGTGCTATCTTGTACTTATTTTATCAATCCCTATCGAACGGATAAGTAACTTATGACAGGTAGTGTCAGAACTTGACACACTTGTGGTTTGCACAAACACAAACATTCACACGCACGCATTCCCACTGATACACACACATTGACGAATACAGCAACGAATTTAGGGTACAGATAGTTCACTAGAGCTTGGTTCCCAGATTTGCTCCTATTCATCATAATTCATATAAGAAGAATTTAAGACCAGTATCCCATGGGTACTATTGTATGTTTTTGGTGGATTCTGTAGCAGAACAAGGAAAGAAGTTCCAGATATGGAAGCAAAACCTGGAATCAATGGGCCTTAAAGTTAACTTAGCACAAGCCAAATTTCTAGTTAGCAGGAAAACAGACAGGACTTTACACCCATCAAGAAAATGGCCCTACTTGATACATATGAACAGTGTAGGTATAAATACCATATGGTATACTCAGTGCAAGCTATAGACACAAGAGGTGTAGTTGTAGTAAAATCACAAGAAGGTTAATGGGGAAGTAGGTTTGTATGAGGAAGACATGCCAATGCAATAAACACTAAGAAGACATTAAAACTAAAATACTCTCAAATGCTCAGGAAGTTTCCTAGAAGATAGTTTCCATTACCTATATGACCTAATTATCAATGGAGGAGGATGTTCTGCAAGTATAGTTGCTAAAATAAGAATAGGGCATAGAAAATTCAATGAGTTAATACCACTGTTAGTAGCAAAAGGTCTCTCTCTCTCTGAGTAAAAGGCAAACTGTATGATGCTTATGTATGAATAGCAATGCTACATGGTAGTGAGAAATAAGTCCTGAATGCAGAGGTCATGTGAAGATTAGAAATGAATGAAGATAGTATGCTCTTCTGGATAAGCAACATCAATGAGCATGTATGACAAAAGGTGGACCCTAAAAGCATTATATTTATGCCTATGCATTCACCAGGCCCTGCTCCTGTACCCAATATGTTACTGTCAAGCTTTCAGCTAACACTCATTTCTCTATCACCTAACAATGGTATTGTTCAGCTACTGTAATCTTATGATAGCAGAATCTGCACATATTTGTTCCCCTTAGTGCTGCTAGTTTCCTACTTCTTTTTCTTGAACATCTATCCAACATTCTCAATATTATCCTTTTCCATTTTAGTTTTTATTGATCATCCCTTTCATTGTCTTCAGACATCTCCTTCTCCTCTGAGTTATATCTTAGAACTGTTATTCATCACCTTCAACATCTGCTATCACTCTCAACAACCGCTCATATCTGCTATCATTTCAACAACCTCTTGTGTCTGCCATTGGTGGGATGACCCCTCTCACTATAGCTACCACTATGTACCTTTGATCTCCATCTCTGTCCCTATACAACACTCCCTTCCTTACTCTCCCACCCTGCACACCGTCTCCTTATTTTCTGATTTATCTAAAAATTTATCATACTGTTGCTCTCCACCATTCCTGTTGTGCCACATATCATCACCTACTTACTGAGCTATTTAATTTACCTTCTCCCAGTACTGTTATTTACAATCAACCATATATCCACCCATGAACATCATTCCCTACATTAACCTCTACCTTCATCTCTAACCACCAGTCACTCTACTCTCACACTCCTGTGAATTTATTCACCCCACCATCTAATCATCAGTTTGTATCCTTTCATGCTCACCTTCTTGTTCATTGACAGTTTGCTCTGACACCTTGTCACTAACATCTTTATCTTCTTTCTAGTTACTCATATCCACTGCTAAATAATACAAGGTAGCCACATATTTCATCTAAAGCTGGACACCTATGCCTGTCCCTCTATCACAGTCTAGTCTCTCACAATCTGGCCTCTATTTCACCCTCACTCAGTTGAGGGGCTTCTTTTTCTTTGTCTTGTAAGTTACTTGACACTGTCAATTGTGCCAGTGTCAGGATAAAAAAATACCTAGTATACTTTGTAATGTGGTTGATGTTAGGAAGGGTATCTGGCTTTAGAAACCATACCATAACAGATACTGGAGTTTAACACAGCAAAATCCATTTTGTTGGATCCTGTCAAACTATCCAATCCATACCAGCATAAAAAACAGATGTTAAATGATGATGTCATCTGACACTTCTTACTTGTCATCAATGTCAAATCTCAGCTGTGCTATTCCACACTTTCCATCAATCACTAAAAGTTCAGACATCATATACCTTCAAAATTATGCAAATTTAACATATTCAAAGTTTTATGTTTCCACAACTGATCAACACTATCCAAATAACTTCCTCTTTATTCTTTCAACATCGATTTTATTTGTTAGCTCTCTTGTCTCACTCCTCATTTCAAATAATGCTATCAGCTTTGACATTAGGATTCAATGGAGTCTGCATGTGTATGTGTGTATGTTTATACACACATGTGTGTGTTTGCACACAGACACATACATACATACATGCATGGATGCATATAAGCAAGTGTAAAAACTAACTCTTTCTTTTTCTGAGCTGAGATTCAAAACTGAATCTAAGGATTCTTGCTTGTCTGATCTATTACTGGCCAAACAGGTGCGAAAGAAATTTCTTTGTCCTGTCAAAAAGTGTTGGATGGTTTTCTCTTCGACCTACAACCTGAGCTGGGACAGGAGGCGACCTACATAGGTAGAAATTACTTCTGTGGTATGTCTGTCCTTCTAGCTGTCATGACCATTATAAATACAGTCAGACATACGACAGGGGCAGATAGCCACAGGCGAGACAGCCAGCAAGTAACTTGCACTAGTTAGGCAGCCAACAGAGAACCACACACTCAGCATGAACAACCCAACACAGTAGCAGATGCAGAACATAAACAGACACCACCGAATGACCAATACACACAGAGACACAAATCATGCCTGGTTCTACCTCATCACATCGACACAGTATTTCTCCTGTTTATTTTATTCTTCACCAACTCGAAGCAAGTTGGTAATGTCACGTAGTGAATTTTTTGGTGTATACAATACGTAAATACAAGTGTTGTTTATATAAATTATTAAACCACAATCCAATGCTTTCCCATTGTTTTACTTTGGTGTTATCCACATGCCTATTTCATCTGCTACATCAGCATCTTTTGCTACACCTTTCCCACTACACATGCATGATGGCTGTCTGCTCCTTGCAGAGCTTTACCTCTTCTTGTACCTACAATTACTCTTTCCTAGCATGAGATCTTAAATTACTTTTGAGCCCTGAAATGTGTTTGAAGAGCTTATCACATATTCAGCATTGACTCCATTTTCTGCTAGTTTATTATGAATATTCAAGTACTGTGTCATTCCTCCACATGACTTGCAGGTTTTAAAAATTTTTTGATAGACAATGCATTAAAACTAGTCATCCAGAACAAAATTTCAATAGTTCAAATATGCCTTATCCACATGGGCATGCTAGTGCAACCTCATACAGGCATAAAATATGCATATTTTGTGCATAAAGAGCATTTAAAGAAGGAATGAGAAGAATTTGTGGGGGATAGATACATACATACATAATTAGATAGAGAAAGAGAGAGAGAGAGAGACAGACAGATAGATAGATAGATAGATAAACAGACAGACACAGGTGAGGGGTGTGATTAAGAAGTTTGCTTCTTAACCCAATGATTATGTGTTTATTCCCAGTGCATAATACTTTGAGCAAGTGTTTTCTCCCATAGCCCTGGGTGAACCAAAGCCTTGTAAATGGAACTGGTATATGGAAACTGAAAGAAGCAAATTGTGTGTGTGTGTGTATATACACACATATATTATCATCATCATCATCATCATAATCTGATATCCATGTTCCATGCTGGTATGGGTTGGACAAAAATGCTCTGGTAGCAGTGTGTGTGTGTTTGTGCCTCCTTGTCTTGACATCATATGTTAGTTGTAATGAGTGTCACAGTTATAGAAGCAGTGTTGTTCATTTCCAGAATTCAATAAAAGCAAGTCTGGCCATGGGAAAATATTGTCTTGCTTGGAAACAGGTAAGGACTAGCAAGAAGGAGGAAGGCTGTCAGGCCAGAGTAAATCTGCTGCAATAAACTTCCTCTGATCCATCCAAGCAAGGAAGAGACATTAAAATGATGATGAAGATGATGGCATACATACTTACATACATACATACACAAATACATACATACAAGTATACATACATGCACACACACATGCACACAAACACACATCACTAAGTTTAACACCACCACATTGTGTACCTTTAGCTGAGTCAACATTCAGGCCAGGTCTCCAATCTGAGTGTAACTTCCTCCCTTGTTTCCAACAGTTTTGGCAGCTCTGAAAAAGAGTCATGGGCACTGCATTGTCTCCTAAGTGAAAAATTAAAAACACACACACACACACACAATGAGGTATCCTATGTACTGATATAAATGAATCTATATATAAATATGCAGATGCTTAGAGAGAGAAAGAGGTTAGAGACAGACAGATAGGCATGCAGATGGATGGAAGGAAGGAAGGAAGGATGGATGGCCAGACAGTCAAATACAAAAGCATACATGTAGATAGATGGCTAAGTAGCATGATAGACAGACAAAAAGATGATGTAGATAGGTAACTTACTTGCTAGCTAGATATATTAATAAACAGTTAGATAGGAAGATTAAAAGCTAAAAAAAAAAAAAAGAAAAAGAGAGAGAGAGATTAAGCCTGCTTTATAATTCCCCAAAGAACTTGATGGTGTATAACAAGATCAGTGACCTAAATTCTAGGCTGGAAACTCAAAATATTTTTAGGGCTTTCTAGTTCAAACTTTCTATGTCAGCAGTAGACAGGTCGGTCAGTCAAGTTTAATCTGTAACAGCTAGCTGAGTTTGAAAATAATACCACAGCTCAATTAACTCGCAGTGCATTAATATACCAACAACTGATCTCTACACAGTAAAATTGTACATGATAATTCATTTTTCTTCACAGAAGCTCAAATGTTGCCAGAGAATACTAAAATCAATTGAATCATCACCTACCAGTTCACCAAGTATACTATATATATATAACTGGTTGTATTATATTAGTACAGTTACCTCATTTCTCCTTGTCACTGAGGAGACAACAGAT
>NC_042999.1:115185843-115315843 GCF_006345805.1 Octopus sinensis
TGTATGTATGTATGTAGGTATATATATATATATATGTATGGAAATTGTAGCTGTGTAAAAAACACCCACTACACTCACGGAATGGTTGGCGTTAGGAAGCGCATCCAGCCGTAGAAACATTGCCAGATCAGACTGGGACTGGTGATATATATATATGTATATATATATATATGTGATATATATATATGTGCGTGTGTATTTGTCCCCCCCCCCATCATCGCTTGACAGCCGATGTTGGTGTGTTTTCGTCTCCATAACTTAGCGCTTAGGCAAAAATGACCGATAGAATAAGTACTAGGTACTTATAAAGAATAAGTCCTGCGGTCGATTTCTTCGACTAAAGGCAGTGCTCCAGCAAGGCCGCCGCATTTAAATGACTGAAACAAGTAAAAGAATTAGCCAAAGTATACAGTATCATAGATTTATTTCAACCAATTTTAACAATCGGTTTCGCATCTGATATTAAGATAATCAGCCGATTACCTAATAATTGCACTAGTCAGAGATGATAGGCATAGAAAAGAGAAAAAGTACTATATGGATACACTAGATTTATTTATTTGGAGCTAGGGTGTTACTGTGTCGCTTCTCCAAGTTTTCCTTTATAATTACTTTCCTCAAAGTTATGTATGTTCTCATCTATATTTAATTATTTGAAATCTTCTGCAAGGAAGGGGCTAGTTTCCAACAACGATACAAAAGCTCTAACGTGGGAATGTAGATAACAAAAACAGTGTCACGTGTTCTACTTGAAAAATGTCTTACATATTTTTACTGTTCTGTTTACAGATTGTATTTGTAAGGCACAAGTTAGCTGGGCGGTTCCTTTTTCTGAAAACCCTAGCCTTTCCAGATTGTTACATAGACATTTACTTATGAAACCAAGTGTATGAAATATCAATAAGAATGTGAATTTATAATGTATAAGCTGGTATCGAAGCAATTGTTCATAATTATTCCCCCCCCCACTCTCTCTCTCTCTCTCTCTCTGTAATTATGTATATATACTCCTTGGGTTTCGGTTCCCACAAACAAAATTTGAGTGCAGGTTACTCACATGAATAATTAAAAAATGAATGTCAAATAAAAAGACAAACTAATTTCATTTTTAATAAAAGGAAATATTTCCTCCCATGATTTTCACAAGCCAGTTCAAAGAAGATTTACCACGCTAATCTGCCATCTGACAGAATTTCTATATTGGCCACTGTATTGATAGAGGTGCAGTAAATCAGCTCAATGAACAATGTCCGTGAGAACTTCTATGTGATTTATCGCCTGCCAGAAACAACAGCCAAATACCATTCAAATGAAAATCCTTGTCTAAAAGAATGAAAAGAAAAGAAGTAAAGCTATGGAATTGAAAAGCAAAAGAAAACATGAGACAATAGTGATGACAACGTTTTCCAAAGAAGTATACAATGTCGCCATTATTCTTGCCACTGTCACTCCTGTCTTAATCGCTCTCTCTCTCTAGTGTTGCTCGTACCCCAATCGCTCTCACCTTTACCGTTCATGCCTCTATGCCTTATTTCTTTGTATCTCATGTCTCGATCATCATCTGGTCCACTTAATATCAACAGCCATCATTTGCTCTTACAATTTACCAACTTCTTGCTATTTCTTTTTCCATGCCTCTTCCAGCCTCTCACTCCATTTTGCTTCTACCATCACACTCTAGCTTCCCTTTCCCACCCTAGTTCTACTGCCTGTGTGTTTGTTAAATCATACTCAGCTCCTCAGCTCGAACACACAGTGACAAGGTCTCTCTAAACTTACAGGGTACAAGACAAGTCCATTAGCGTGGATAACACCATTAGTGCTGGTGTCACTATAAATCCACCCAAAACACTCTGTAAAGTGGTTACTAGGCGAGCGGAGTCGTAGGGTCGAGAGGATCCTGTACTCTTGTGGAGGAGATGCAACCTCTGTGGAACTAGTGCCGTGATAAAATACACTCAGTACACCACGTAAAGTGTAGAGTCGAGAAGAATCTTTAATCTTGTCGAGGACATGACAACTGCTCTGGAGTTTATGTCACGATAACACGCACTCAATACACTCTGTAAAGTATTGTTAGAAAAGGTATTAAACTGTAGAAATCAAACCAAAAATGAAATGTACGAGCGACATGTTCTCCAAAACATCTAAAGGGCAAAACCTCGGAATAAGAACTCTCTTAAAGATCTCTGTCTTGGACTGAAATGACCCATCCAACCCATGCCAGCATAGAAAACAAATGTAAAATGTTTATGAAATTATGCATACATACATTGTGAAATGTGTGGTCGCTTTGACGAATGAGAGTTCAGCAAGACACAGCTGCACATTGTTCTGTGGAAACGACCATCATCCAATGGTTATGCAAGGTTAAAGCTGAAGATTTCCTGTAGCATCCTCTACCTGTCCCCGTTGCCTTTTCCCTACCGCTAATGGATATATGAAGAAAGTGTGATAGTGTTGGTGCTCGTGTCTTGGTTTGCTGAACAACCGGCATAATGAATACTATTGTAGTGAGCATGGTTTATATAGAACCAGTCTCACTCTCTCATTTTCAAATTTCTAATGGTCTGATGCAACAAGTGCCATGAGCTCAAGTTAACGGGATATAGGATCTGTATGGAGTTACTGTCTCTTAGATGAACAGCTAAAGAGCTGAAAGGACCTCATCTGCCATGGGTCCTTTGGGGCGCCTGTAGATGACCTTCTTCTAGAGGTAATTCCGTGACGTACTAAATTAACCCATAGCTGGGATCCTGCTACTACTGCAGGTCAGAGTAGATCTGGGAACAATAGTGGCTAAGAGATGTCTTCCACATTCCTCTAAACTCTAGAAATCCCAAACCAGGACCCCACTACCGGATGCAGTTTAAAATAATACTTAAGACACACACACACCTTTCATAATATTATTATTTTTTAATTATTAATTTAAGCTTTCTAAAATTTCTGATTTCTATGTTTAAATATCGCAGATTACGTTTCTTTAATAACAAGGAAGTTAAAAATTTCTATTGCTCTTTCAATTTTCGTTAGAACTCACCTTTTCCGTTCAGAGTTGGCCGTAACTAAGGCGGCGAGCTGGCAGAAACGTTAGCAAGCCGGGCAAAATACTTAGCAGTATTTCGTCTGTCTTTACGTTCCGAGTCCAAATTCCGCCGAGGTCGGCTTTACCTTTCATCCGTTCAGGGTCGATAGATTTAGTACCAGTTGCATACTGTGGTCGATCTAATCGACTGGCTCCCTCCCCCAAAATTTTGGGCCTTGTGCCTAGAGTAGAAAAAAAAATTAAGAGTTGGCTGTAACTTTTACCTTTTTTATTCTCAAGTCGTTTTTTCTGAATTGTGTTTTTAAACTCAGGAGCGAGATTCCATACACACTCACACGCATATATATATATATATATGTATATATAAGATTTGGTGCCTTGCAACTACCTGTCCATTAAAAAAAAATGTATACGTTATATATAATTTTATGCCTTACAACTGCATGTTTATATTTTATTCTATCATGTATTAGACACAAACGGGATAAACAATCGTATAGAGTCTCTCCGCATTCTCTAAGAAGATGCTTCCTTGTAAAGAGACAAGAAAAGCAATTATAAACATTTTTTAGGCGTAGAATTCTTAAAATTCAACTGGAAAAAAAGAAAAATGATATATTGAGTCTTAAAAAATATTATTATTTTAACGCTAGCAACATATGTAAATAGATTTCGAAATCGTAATATCAGCTTGCATTAACTAAATTGAATGAAAATCCTTAATACAAAACTGCTTAGCGACTAGCAACGAACGACTCTGTAGAAATACAATAGTGTTAATGAGGAAAACATACATGGTTCATAAAAAAAAAGAGCTAAATAAATAAATAAGTGAAAAATATTGCAAGAACAGATGTATAATGGTATTACAACTGAGAATTAATATCAACGTGGTTGAAATAGGTGAGCCCTCTAACGTATGACGTGTGTTCTTATTTTGACAATAGCAATAATGATTTCTTTTATTGGCCTCAAGGGCCCAAGACATGGAGAACAAATCGATTTTATTGCAAAGCTAAAGCGTATCGTGATGTAATTTAACAGGATTAAGGGGGAATTTACTAAGCGAATTCCAAAGACAAACAACAATGTCACCAATAATTTTGTTCCTGTACAAGCTGCGTAATCTAACTATTAATTATTGAATTTAAAGAATTAAATTTTGTCCATAATCAAAAAGTGGCAAACTGAAAGATTAGACAGCGTGTTCATTCGCGTGTATATATTCTTTCGTTGGCTACTGGTTCGAATTCGAGAAGTTAAATTACTATTTAACCCAACACTAATACATTTCAAAAAAATTTATTATCTTATAGTCAGGGGAGGGAAGGCAGTACCTATGACCCTTTGCGGAGCATCTGAGTCAGACGGGAGGTATTCGCAGATTGGAGACCTGACCCGAATGTTTGCTACAGCACTCTAAGTGTCAGTTGGTGATGTGGAACCGGGCGACAGATAAAGTAAAATAATGTTTCTAACACTAATACAATGGAATGAAATAGATTAAATCGAATTCGGTAATTACCTGACAGGTATTATCAACGACCCTTCTCCACCGATAAGAAAAGTCAAGTCGATCTCGGGTCGGATTTGAACTCAAAACGTGAAGAGACGCAACTAGAAAATTAGAGGTAATTAGTCCGGCACACCGCTGATTTTGATATTCACTGCCCTCAGTATAAAATATCGTAAGGAATCTTACGAGGCAATAAAATTTACTTTCACTGTGAATAAAGGTTTCTTATGCACAGGACAGCAAATCTGTAAGAAAGGGGAATGGATGTTATCACAAAAAATTAGCAGTTTAGGGTTCTTGGAATCAGCTAATCAATGTATTTTCGTCTTTAAATCATTTGTCAAAAACTAAATATAAATTCGTCCAGCAAACTAAATCAATCTATACAAATCTAATCAAGAAATTAAATACTTAAATTTAGATCAATCGAGAAGTAATAAAGTGATTGAAAATAAGTTTTTTTTTCAATTAAACTAAAAAGAAAAAAGAGAAGAGAAATGAAAATGAAAGATAGGTATTCGTAACTTTCCCATGCGCATTAATGGCGAAAGTGAAATAAAATAGCGCAAATGAGAAACAAACTGTGCTGCGAGTTCAGCTCACTGAGCTTTATAGTTTTATCTGAAATTAACAGTGAAAGTATTTTTAAAAAATCTAAATTTAGATTTCAAATATGTTTTATTATACTTGTTTATACTAAAAGAAATATATACAAAACGGATTTTTTGCAGTAGAGTTTTCAAACGAAAACTAATGAGTTCTCATCGACCATATCACCGGCGGTGTCAGCTATAAATTTGTTCATTTTATTAAAAAAGGCCAAATTTGGTTCCGCATCAAATTTCATTTCTGTTTCACTCGTTTCGCTAGTTGATTTCTTTCTCTTTTCTTTCTTTCTTGAATTGGCGTATAAAGTTAACAAACCGATATTTTAATATATCAATAGTTGAAAAACATAAAATAACATTAGTCGAATTTTAAATGTGCTATCAATATCTCATATTGCTTTTATTTTTGCCTGTATTGCTAAATTGTATCCCAAATCCTTTCTAACAATGAATTGTTAGGCTAAATAAGCATCAGAAAACATTATTACTCATTACGAAAATAAAGTAGATTCAACTTCGTTTTCACAACACTTCCTAAATTTAGCATATTTGTTTAGTTACTTCCTTCCGCCTTGAGACTTGAGTGGATAAGACAGATATAGGCTTGTGAAAGGAATTGCTGCTGTTATCAGTTCACAGCAATTGCCAGCGTTATGCTCTTTCTTTTCCTCTGAACTTATTGCAAGCCTCGCTGTTCGTATCAGTCTTATCGAGCCCAAAACGGAGACTTCACACCAATAGTTCTCAACCAGGGCCCATATTATCCTTGGGGGTCTATATAAAAGTTTCTGAAATTTATGTGCAATAAGTTGATATTCTACAATATTCAAGATGTTTTTACAATTTTAAAAATTCAATCTCTCTATATATAAAACTGAGAATGTGTGTCTGTCTGTGTGTTTCCCTAAAACTTGAGAACTACACAACCAATTTTATTCAAATTTTACACATGCCTGGGGAGTGCCATCGGCAAAAAAAATGTTCAACTTTTTGCCTAGGGCGAGCCCACAGCAATATCATATCTCCTCCACTACGATTCCCTAAAACTTGAGAACTACACAACCAATTTCATTCAAATTTTACACATGCCTTACTTAGGGTCCATGTAGTTTCATGGGCAAAAAAAATGTTTAACTTCTTGCCTAGAGCTAGCCCATAGCAATATCATATCTTCCCCACTATTTCAGTAATACGTGTTAAAAGTGAAACAAAAACATTTCTCTATTTTATGTCAGATACTTTCACTTTAAAAATAAAAATTAGAGATAATAACAACAATTGAATTATATGTAGTAAGTAATAATTAAAATCAAACTAAAGTATAATATAATCGTAACATAACAAAAGTAAAAATAGCAATTGGTATAAAATTGCATCAATGACTTGAACTTGAATAAGTGGTTTCACATGAATAGGAATAAATTAAAAATAAAATTAGCGTGCAGAAATGAAATAGTCCAGATGGACTATTATACATAAAGGACTATATCTAACCAGAGGCGATAAATTCGCCACAATAGAAGCAAGGTTTGAGTCAACAGAGCGTGCAAGGGAGTACTTAACTCGAACCTTGCAAAGTGGAAATATTTTATTTTCACCTTTATATTTGGGGCGTAGGACGTCCCGGATAAAAATTATAAATGTCTCCCCAGAAGTAGAGGTAGGCTGGATTGTAGCCACACTTCTATACAAGAGGGAGGACAAGATACAATTGATCGAAATTGTAAGAGACGGGCCTACAATTCCAGTCTGTTATATATTTTTAGTATTGTTATCACTAGCGATATCAAGATATAACTTTGTATTTTGTATTTTATGTGTAGGTGTATATATATAGATGTACATGTAATATGTACACATATACATGCACTAGCACTATGACCCGGCAACAACGGGTCATAATGCTAGTTCTTAATAATATTTTATTATGAAAATATAATAGGCTCTTTTAAACATCAAATAATAATGAAAGTCTGCCTTAGTAAAACAAGAATCAAAGGTAAAAAAATATTGAGAACTAATGCTCTACATAATGCTGGAGAACTAATACTCTACAACGCTTGACCTGCAAGAAATAGCAGTCCAAACTCCCTTAAACTACACCCAGCTGTTTTGAACACAACACGTAGACTAATGTAGTTTTGAGATTTTACACTAAGGAAAAAGACTAAATGGGTCACAACCGGAGTACCTATAATCGTAGGACCTCTCTATAAGAGTTGACTTGAATCTATAAAAAAACTAAATAGATAAAAAAAACAGGAAAAACATTAGGCTTATCATCATTGACAGGAAGAATATTGCAACTTAAAGTGATTACCCTTAACATGAAGAATTTGTTGCCTATATGGGCATGCATGATCTAGAAGAATGAATACATTTCATTTTTGAGAGTTGAGGTGGGAAGAAATAGCTTTCTGTTATTACACCTACAAATTATGATAACAACAAAAAGTTCCAACACTTTGAAAGGTAAACTTTCTTGGGGAACTGATTATAAATACTTCACTAGTTTTGCCTTATCTGCTTTAGTGTTGGAGATACAGTGAATTCTTACGTGTGCTTCTGTACCTACTCCTGTACCAAAATTAGGGACACTTATTGAAACTTACTTCAGTTTTGGTGACTTACTTTGTCAATAACATTGTCATATCAATTCTTGAAGATTCTCCAAATGCGGAAAGTAGCTGTCAGTAAGGTGAGGGTTGGCAACAAGCATAACAATGAATTCAGAGTACAAATAAAAGGTCACCAAAGATCAGTTCTCAGCCCCCTGTTGTTCATCATAGTCCTCCAGGCAATAACAGAGGAATTTAAGTCAAGCTGCCCCTGGGAGCTCCTCTGTGTCAACGACCTTGTTCTTATTGCTGAATCACTACCAGAACTAGTGAAGAAATTTCAGGTGTAGATGTGGTATGCAAGAGAGACAGCTGCACTGATGTAGTCATGTGATGTGTATAGATGAGGACAGCTGTATAAAGAAGTGCCTGTCTCTAACTGTGGAGGGAACCTGTGGAAGAAATAGACCCAGGAAAACTTAGGATGAGGTGCTGAAGCACAATCTTTGACAGTTGGCTCTCATGGAGGCAATGACAAGTAATCAAGATCTTGGGCAATTTGCTAGGCTTGAGAAGACTTGTCAACTGAAATCATAGTTGTGGGCAGTGTCGGTGACACATAATTACGCTCATGTCAGTGACATGTAAAAGGCACCCACTACACTCTTGAAGTGGTTGACATTAGGAAGGGCATCCAGCTATAGAAACGATGCCAAAATCAGACTGGTACCTAATGGGAAGAAAGTGGGAAATTCCAGTAAAACCATGTAATCCAAGCCAGCATGGAAAGCAAACACTACATGATAATGATAATGTTGATTAACTAAACACTCACTGTTTTAACCAACGTGAATTGAACAATCTTGTCAGAGATATGAACTTCTCAAAGGAGTTTTCTGATTGAATGAAAAGAATTTATTTCATTCCGGGACTAAGACTACATTTTATGTGTTTTTTGTAACAAAAATAAAAAATTAAGAAAGAAATGATGTCAGATGCCTTTTGAAGGAAATAGGTATTTTGGAATATATGCCATGTAAACGGTGGCTTTTCATCGACAGCTCTAAGCTCTAAGCAAAGTTTAAAATGTATCATTTTACACACTGACAACAAATATGACTCAGTTCTAACTGGTCGTAGTACCAGTTTGAAAGAAGAGTACAAGATAATCCCTTGTGTCTTAGAGATGATGTGTCATGAGCACCATTGAGTGGTTTCTGTAAACCTAAAGATGGTAGGTTTTCTCTTTCATAAGCAAGGCACTAAATAGCTAAATGTTTTTCCGTCTTTGGAACAGCAGAGCAAAAGATGACCAAAGAATGGTGTTTGAGAGAAAATATGATAGCAGGAGAAAAATTGTTTTCAATGATCTTTTGGTTAATCGAGAGAAAAATAAAATCATCACACCAATATCACATATCAAACTTGTACTGATAAAACAATTTGCAAAAGCTTTAAACAAAGAAAGTGTCTGTTTTGCCTATTTGTGCAGTAGATGCACTGGATTGAGTACAGAAACATAAAATAGGAATATTTTTATGTCTCACAAGATAACAGAACTGATAAAAAAATTCACATTTCATAGATTCAATGAATAACACTGCATTCTGTACCTGGTCTTGGTTTGTTCTAGTTGTTTTTCACGTAATCGCAAACTCAGTAGCCTAGAATTTTGAGATCCTTTGTAGAAACTTCCCGCCCAGCATAGATTCTACTAAATATCTAGAATGAACACTGTTAAGCTGTCATACTCACCCCTTTGAACCTAGGGTCTCTAATTACCATCTCTATTAGATTTAAGCTAAAAGGCTGAACAAATGGGATTCTGCATCCAACAGTGCATAGAGATCCCTCACCCACCCATCTTAAGTGTAAGGGTATTGACAACACCACTTGCTGACAACCAGAGCAATGTGCTAGTGATGTCTCCATCTTTAATGTATGCGACACCACCAGGCTGGCAGCATCATCACCTACCACCACCATCCAGGACGCTATCATAGCTGGGGTCCATCCCACCCCACTTACCATCACCTGACGAAATGGGAGCCTGTAAACTCTCCCATTTTAGGATTAAATGCATGTACCTGTAGGACCTCTAAAATCTACCCACTGAACAGGTACTGTATGAGGGAAAACATAGTCTAAAAATGGATAGAGTAACACATAATCCTATTAGGTACTACACTGGATCCACAGCTGGTCTCATTAAAAGTAGGATTTCTGCATACCTACACTCATCTAACAATGACAAACATCAGCTCTCTATATCTCTTGTCAAATTTAAAATCAGTTGGCTGATTATCAACATGACCCCACCTTACTGACCTTTGCCAGTGCCATCATTATAGCAAATGACCCATTCCTACTCAATAAGTACAATGAGCTGGTAATTAATTGAAAACACTGCTTGAAATGCCTACTTAACATCTAATACAGAGTAGTCTGTCCCTTTATATGAGAATCCCCCCCCCCCTTTCCTTTCACTCTCCATCTTTAACTGGACCTGTGTATCTAGTGCACTGCTTGCTACAGGTTGGAATTATTACTGAGGTTTTATTGATGCACTATAGTCCTCCTCCTCCCTCTCCTCCTCCTTCTTCTTCTTCTTCTTTACGTTCTGAGTTCAAATTCCGCCAAGGTCGACTTTGCCTTTCATCCTTTCGGGTTCGATAAATTAAGTACCAGTCAAGCACTGGGGTTGATGTGATCGACTTACTCCATCCCCACAAAGATTTCAAGAAGGATTATTATTATTATTATTATTATTAAGGTGGCAAGCTGGCAGAATTGTTAGCATGCCAGACAAAATGCTTAGCAGCATTTTAGCCAGCCTTACATTCTGAATTCACATTCCACTGAGGTTGACTTTGCATTTCATCCTTTCAGGGTTGATAAAATATGTACCAGTTATTCACTGGGGTTGATGAAATAATTACCCGTTATGTACTGGTAGTCCCCTCCCCTAAAAGTTTCAGGCCTTGTGCCTATAGTAGAAAGGATTATTATTATTATTATTATTAAGATAGAAAGCTGATAGAACTGTTAGCACATTGGGCAAAATGCTTAGTGGAATTTCATTCATCTTTATGTTCTGAGTTCAAATTTTGTCAAGGTCAACCTTGCCTTTTATCTTTTCAGGTTTGAGGTCAATGTATTGAGACCAATGTATTGACTTTCACCTCCCTTCAAAATCTGCTGGCTCTGTGTCAAAATTTGAAAAAATTATTATTATTGTTGTTGTAGTTGTTGTCATTATTATTGTTATTATTGTTGTTACTGACACTATTTACTATTTTGTATTATATCAATTTGCTGTCATAGGTCAACTTTGACTTTCGTCCTTTCAGGGTCAATAGAATAAGTACCAGTTGTACACTGGGGTCGATATAATAATCTTAATCCCTCCTCTGAATTTGCTGGCCTTGTACCAAAATTTGAAATCATTATTATTACTATTATCAAGGTAGTGAGCTGGCAGAATCGTTAGCATGCCAAGCGAAATGCTTAACAGTATTTCGTCTGTCACTACTTACTGAATTCAAATTCCAACAAGGTCATCTTTGCCTTTCATCCTTTTATGTTCAATTAAATAAGTACCAGCTATGCACTGGGGTCAATGTAATCGACTATCCCCCCAAATTTCAGGCCTATAGTAGAAAGGATCATTATTATTATTATTATTATTATTATTGTGATGAAGTAGCAGAATCATTTGCATATCACACAATGCTCAACTTTATTTCTTGCAATTTTCTATGTTCTGTGTTAAAATTCTACTGATGTCAACTTTACCTTTCATTCTTTCAGAGCTGATGAAGTAAGTACCAGTTGAGTAATGGAGTTCATGTAGTCATCTTGCACCCTCCTACAAAATTTCAGGCCTTGTGCCTAAAGTAGAAAAAATTATTGTCATTATCATTGTAGTAATTCTTGTTATACATATTATATATACTTGATAATACTATCAAGTACAATACGTATGTGTGTATGTGTGTGTGTGAGAGAGAGAGAGAGAGAGAGAGCAAGTGGCCTAGTAGTTAGGGTGTTGCATTCATGATCATGAGATTTTGGTTTCGATTCCTGGACCAGGTGAATGCACTTTGTCACACATCACTCTGCAATCCCTTTGACATCTAATGTGAGGCACACCATGTCCCTTTAACAGATAACAGTGATTTAATGAAGAGAGTGAGCCAATGTGCAGCACAAACTTTTGATCACTGTAAACCAGTGGTTTTCAAACATTTTTTTTTACCTATAGACCCCTTTGATCACTATTTTACCCTGTTGGACTCCCATAGCCATTTGATGTTTAAAAACTAGTTTAAAAGATACTTCTTTCAAAATTCCTATTGTTTGTCACACATTAACTTTTGTAGGTTGAACTATGTAAAACATTAAAGAAACAAATTTTGCTGTTTCTTTCAATAAATATATCTAGGGCAAAATTTTTTCATGGACCCATAATAAACAACTGTGGGTCCCCAGTTTACTATTTTGCTTGTGTAGGCCCCTAAGAAATCTTATATAGACCCTGGTTGAGAATCACTACTATAAGGAAATCATCTGTGCAGGTTGTTCAGTTTATAACAAACACTAGCTGTACTTTGTGTATAACCTCTGAGATGTCTTACCTACCATCTAGATGTATTGTCTACTCACTTACCTATCTTACCTGCCATAAGGTCATGTAAGTATGACTTATGTACTCACATTCAGGTTGGCGGCTAACCCTTGTTCTTACCAACATCAGACGACTTCTAAGAGCCCTGATCACCCACCACCACCACCACCAAATGCTCCCATTTCCTGTTCCCCTTCTTCCCCCTGGCCTATGGTTACTGCATATCTGTAATATGTATCCCTCATTTGTCTGAAGAAGCATTTGGATTGATTATGCACGCTGCACTTATGAGGTGCACATAAAGATTGCATTTATAGTGTATCATCATATGTTATCGAATATTGAAACATACGTACTAGATGAAATAAAAGAATACCAAGTTCAAGCCCATGTTCTGTTCTCTCATTATGCAATTATGTGCGCGCGCGCGCGTGAATATATATATATATATACTTTATTTTAAGCAGCAGAAAATTCAACAAAATCTGTTACTCTGAGTTTCTCGTTGCCGTTCATCAGACAGTTTTTAAAACTGTCTGATGAACGGCAACGAGAAACTCAGAGTAACAGATTTTGTTGAATTTTCTGCTGCTTAAAATAAAGCATATTACTCTACCACTGGTATTTGAGTACTCTTTTTTCCACCTTGTTTCACATTTATGTGTTTACTCCGGTATATATATATATATATATAGGTATTTTGACTGCGAACTATTGCTACTGCTGTTTACATTTGCTTACGGAGTAGGAAATGAAGAAAGAGGTAAAGAGAAAGATAGGGAGTGATAGGAGAGAGGGTGAATATTTTCTGTAAGGGGAGAGAACCGCTTCAGGGTTTATTGAAAGTAACTTACACTTTATTTCTCTTTTTGTCGATATTAATGTCTTTATTTCGTAAACACAATATCTGCAAACTTCTCTCTCATTCTTTTACACTTTCACTTTCTTTTCTCTCTCTCTATCTCACTACTACCTCTTGGTTATTAACGCTAATCTACATGACTCTCTCTCTATTATATCATACGTCGTCTTCATATACATCACTACTACTCATAATTTCTTTTTCATATCTTACATCTCCTTTCCACCTCTCTATACTACAAAACGAAAATGATTTTTCTGTATGTGTATACCGGAGTTGAAAAAATTGATGTTCTGTTGAACTGAAGCGCTAACCTTCTTTAGCTGCATTGATTTGCACTGTTGTAATTTATAGTATACATACTAGTGCAGACATGTAAAATAATTTATTATAGACTAAAATAAATCATTTTTGTATGATGTTCACTGTAAAATGGCCATCATCCTATGGATATCGACTATCCAACAAACGGGAATGTGAAACTGAGTAACAGTTTTGTGATTATTTTCCAGCTTTAATAAAAAGTATATTACTCTACCTTTGGTATTCGAGTACTATTTTTTCCATCTTGTTTTGCACGTATGTGCTCATATGCGTGTATGTGTGTATATAAAGAAAGTCAGGAGGTATGATATGAATATATATATATATATGAATTTGTGTTACAAAATTCCTGATGTGAAACTGTTTTGAAACATATATTCTTTTCTACTCTAGGCACAAGGCCTGAAATTTTTGGGGAGTGGGAGGCAGTCGATTAGATCAACCTCAGTATACAACTGATACTTAATTTATCAACCTCGAAAAGATGAATGGCAAAGTCGACCTTGGCGGTGTTTGAACTCAGAACATAAAGACAGACGAAATACCTATTTCTTTATTGCCCACAAGGGGCTACACACAGAGGAGACAAACAAGGACAGACAAACGGATTAAGTCGATTATATCGACCCCAGTGTGTAACTGGTACTTATTTAATCGACCCTGAAAGGATAAAAGGCAAAGTCGACCTCGGCGGAATTTGAACTCAGAACGTAGCGGCAGACGAAATACCTATTTCTTTACTACCCACAAGGGGCTAAACACAGAATGAGACAAGCAAGGACAGACAAACGGATTAAGTCGATTACATCGACACCAGTGCATAACTAGCACTTAATTTATCGACCCCGAAAGGATGAAAGGCAAAGTCGACCTTGGCGGAATTTGAATTCAGAATGTAACGGCAGACGAAATGCCGCTAAGCATTTTGCCCAGCGTGCTAATGTTTCTGCCAGCTTGTCGCCTTGTTGAAACAGATATTGCTGTATTTCAGGATGGTCATTTTTTTTTTGCCAGATAAACACATGCACTGTATATTTGTTCTTCACTCATTTATTACTGTTCTTATTTTAACGTCCATGGACAATGGACATGAGTGAAAATAAAAACAGTACTAAATGAGTGAAGAACGAATATATAGTGTGTGTGTTTATTTGGCAAAAAAGTAAAATGACCGTCCCAAAATACAATATCTATATAAGCATCTAGTAAGGGCGCATGGCCTAGTATTTAAGGTGTTGCACTCACGAACTAATGACCATGATTTCAATTCCTAGACCGGGTGGTGCATTGTGCTCTTGCAATCAGATCTACACCTGATGTATGGTACACTGTGAACCTGTTCAGACAACATCGATTTGATGAAGAGGGTGAGCTAATGTGTGGCATGAACACTCAATCATTATAAACAAATCATTTGTGCAGGTTGTTCGGCAAAATCTGAACAGTCATACATCATCTTCGACAAAAGAGTCCATCATATAAGCATCTATCTATCTATCTATATATATATATATATATAATATTTATTTTTATTTCATTGTTATTGGATAACTAATTGCTTGTTCACATTTATCATGCAACATCAAGGCAAGGAGACAGTAACATACACACACATACATGTATATATATATATATATATATATATGTGTGTGTGTGTGTGTGTGTGTGTAACGGCAATCGTATTCATTGTTTGCCATTTTTAAGATGAAAGAAGAACAGTGATCAAAGTTGTGAAGAAATTTTTATTTACCGTTACTTTTTATATATCCAAAACCACGACGGGCTGGTACGTATAATTAGTAAATGGAAAAGGATGCGAGGCAAAAAGAGTTAATTTCAGCCTGTATATGTGTATACATGATCTCACAGAAGTATATAGAAAGAGATATGGTGATGTTACAGTGAAAAGAAAGTGAGTCAGTGAAAGTGAGAGTGGTGGAACGAAACAACTGCTTCGTTGGTGAGTTATCATAGCTGTTCCTTTGTACCTTTGCTGTTAGAGACAGCATTCTGTTCAGCCGGTCAGCCAGACTCGGTTCTCACTAACTGGATTCTGCTTGTGGTTGCCTCTACATGATCTCTATTTTGCCAACTAACTTTTTCCTACGGTGTTTTAGCATTTATAATTATCCAAACTAGTTAGAAGGAGAGACATATTGTTGAGAACAAGAGATTTCATTGGCGGTCTGTTATCTCTATTCTAGCTTTTGGTGGCCTAGTAGAGGTTAGAAGGGTCAAGTGGCAAAGACATTATTCTGCTTAGCGAAGGCATCTGGCAAATGTAACTGCTGTCAATCACAGAAAATCTATTGTTTTACTGTGAGAAAAGTGCTGTTGAACTGTTAAGTGAAATTTGGCGATTGAGGGTCGAATCTACGCTACGCCTGCATGAAGCCACTACATACATATATAGATACATACATATGTGTATGAGCATTCTTACTGACCCACACACATGTGCACAAACAAAAAAACAAAAAAAAGAACACAGCTCAGAGAATGGAGTCAATGACTATTGAAAAGGTTGCAAGATGCAACGAAAATTTAAGAAAAAAATAAAGAAGTAAATGAGTAGAAATCGAACTGATGAGCGTGTTAGATAGTAAGGCACAAAAAGAGAATAACTCTTCCCAGACATGACAAAATGTGCTTCAACACATGAACTCACATAAAGAATCTTGCAAACCAAATCCAAAAACAATATATATATACATACTTTTATTAAAGCAGTTACCCAGAGTTTCGTGTTACTATTGTTAGATATTTATGATTACAATTGTCCAACAAACGGTAATGTGAAACTCTGAGTAATACTTTGTGAAGAATTTTGCAGCTTTAATCAAAAGAATATTACTCTACCTTCAGTATTCAAGTACTACTTTATCCCACCTTGTTTATGTGCTTACTCGTGTATGTGTGTGTGTGTAGACACACACACACACAGTGAACTTCATTTCGTTTCCATCTCCCAACTCCACTCACAAGACTTTGGCCAGTCTGGAGCTATTGTAGAAGACACTTGCTCCAGGTGCCACACTGTGGGACAGGATCTAGAACTATGTGGTTGGAAAATAAACTTCTTATCACCCAGGCACACCTGCACCTATCAACATTGCTAACAAATATGGTGTAGTGGTTAAGAGTGTGGGCTACTAAAGCCAAGATTCTGAGTTCTATTTCAAGCAGTGACCTGAACAATAATAATAATAATAATAATAATAATAATAATAATAATAATAACACCGAAGAATACCTTAGGAATGAGAACCCAGGTTCGAAATTTCCCCAAGACACCTGAAGAAGGCTGGAGGGTATATCAGACAAAACGTTGTGTTAACAAACAAGGTGAGGACAAATATCTGTCGAATGTAAATAAATAATGAAAAGTATTTTTGTTTAGATAAAATTCCCTTATTTTAAAGAGAAAAGAGAATTTTGTTCTCAAATGAAAGTCAGTGTCATTAAGATTGTAAATGTATTTCTAAGAAAAATACTTGGCAGTAATTTTAAAATAGCTTGTTTGAAGTAAATAAATAAATGTAATATAAACTTAATTTCTAGGGTATCCCAGAAAGATTTACCTATTGATATTTCTTAATTATTCAAAATGAACTTAAGGTAGGATAATGAAATTTTGCACACACGTTCTAATGTAAATTGTCAATCTATTGCAGTAATTACATTTCAAAATGACCATCTTTCAGCTTGATCATATTTTGCAAACGAATGGTCAATTGTCCCCCTCCCCACAAAAATTCAGGCCTTGTGCTTATAGCAGAAAGGATTACATAACTATGAATAAACATACTAGTCTCCATAGTTTCTTGTATTATGTATTATAGTATCTGTGGATTTTACCTGTAATATATCATTTAATGCATAATATGATATAATATAATAAAATATAATATAATATATTATAATACAATACCATATATATATATAAATAAAGATAGAGAGACAAACTTTTAAAATTTTTATATAAGTATGTATATAAATTTATATACATACGATAATCATGTCTGTATGGTTGAAAAGTTTGCATCTTAATCACATGGTTTCAGGTTCAATCTCAAAACTTTATGTGTGTGTGTGTATGTATGTATGTATATATATATATATATAATATATATATATATATATTATATATATATATATGTGTGTGTGTATATATATACACACTCACACATTAAGTACAGGACATCACCAACAAGTGAAAAATACGTAAACACACAGAGATAAATACAGGACAAAATAACTCCTCCCAAGTTGTTGACTGTTTATTCCTAGCTGTTTCGAGCTTTCAGCAACAAGACAGGAAAACTTCATGAGACAGCAGCATCCACAAATTTTAAGTATATATAAAATTTATGGAGAGTTATAACTCTCAATGAACAAACGACACCAGAGTGGACGTACAGAGCAGACAATCGACAATGACAGACATTAACGGCTGTTAAGCCAAGATAAATTGTAATGGGTAATGCCTGAGAGAAATTTTGAAAGCATATAGAACAAATAGAAGAGAAAAAATATTGAGAGGCAAAAGAAATTACATGGGTATGTCTAAGTATTTCATTTATTTTCATTTTGTTTTCCTCGTTGATGAAGGCAGAATCCTTTTTGGATTAATCCAGAAATTGGAACTGATTCGGAGATAATCATCATCATCGTCATCATCATCATCATCGTTTAACGTCCGTTCTCCATGCTAGCATGGGTTGGACGGTTCGACCGGGGATCTGGGAAGCCAGAAGGCTGCACCAGGCTCCAGTCTTATCTGGCAATGTTTCTACAGCTGGATGCCCTTCCTAACGCCAACCACTCCGTGAGTGTAGTGGGTGCTTTTTATGAATTTCTGTTAGCTTGTTTTCCTCATTTCGATACATGGTGTAATAATATAAGTGAATATTATATATGATTAGACTATTTAGCTTCTATTTTTTCAGCATATTGACAAAGAAAATTTTTCTTTTGCCTTTATTTATAATTGTATTTATAATTTTCTCCTTAAAAGGTATTTTTCATATACTGGCCACTGATAAAATTTTTTAATAAACTTTTATCCTTATATTTGTTGTTAATTAATTCTCATTCACTTCGGGACTGGTTAACCACTTGTGTGCATTTCCTGACCGACTACACTTGTGTCGAAGCTTGCTAAGGAATTTCTATTTGGATATATTTAGGGAACTTATTCATGACTTTGCATCTGCTTTTTCTATGGGCATGTCTAAGTATTTCATTTATTTTTATTTTGTGTTCCTCGCTGATGAAGGAAGAATCGTCTTTGGATTAATCCAGAAAACAGAACCAATTCGGGGATAACTATATTATTATGAATTTCTGTTAGCTTGCTTTCCACGTTTTGACATGTGATGTAATTATATAAGTGAATATTTTATGTGGTTAGACGATTCAGTGTCTATCTTTTCAGCATATTGGCAAAGAAAATTTATAATGTATTTATAATTTTCACCTTAACCCTTTAGTTTTCAGATTATTCTGTCAAATGTAATGCTTATGTAATCAAATGGTTTTGAATTAATCATGCAAAGACATCGTAGTATAGACATTTTGAGGATATGATTGCTTATTCTTAGAATGACATTGTAGGATAAGTGTGCAAAGCCAGATCCTGCCAGTTTGAACATAGAACAAGTAAAATATTTGGGCCGGTTTAAATCCTAAAGGGTTAAAAGGCCTTTTTGCATATGCTAGCTACTGATAAAATTTTATTCTTATATTAGTAGTATATGTATAGATATATATATAATTTGGAGAGAAGATTTTTTCTCAGAGTTAAGATTGAGAAAAGAACCTTTTTGGAAGGTTGGAAGACACTAACCTTTGGGAAGAGATTTCACAAAATGTGTGTAGGCTTTGCTTTTATAGATGTGCAAGCACTTTCAAGCAGTAATATAGGTGTGTATATATCTTCAATATATACACACCTATATTACATTACATAAGAGATTTTTTACATTGGTACACTTACTTGTATGTTTTAGGATGGGGTGATAACAAAATTAAATTAAACAAGAACATATTTGAGCTGTCAAAGAAGGATTAAAAGTGAAGTTGAGTTGAACAGAATTTGAACGAGATAGTAAAGAAGGTATTAATTATATACAGTAAATTAGGCTCAGGCGTGGCGATATGGAAAGAATTGGGTTCAACACAACTGCTTGGCATCTTGGATAGGTGCTTTCTATTATTGCCCTGGGCCGACCAAAATCTTGAGAGTGGATTTGGCAGACAGTAATATAAGGCGGTGAGCTGGCAGAAACATTAGCACGCTGGGCGAAATTCTTAGCGGTATTTCGTCTGCCACTACGTTCTGAGTTCAAATTCCGCCAAGGTCAACTTTGCCTTTCATCCTTTCGGGGTCGATTAAATAAGTACCAGTTACGCACTGTGGTTGATATAATTGACTTAATCCGTTTGTCTGCCCCTCTGTATGTAGCCCCTTGCTGGCAGTAAAGAAATAAGATGGTAATTGAAAGAAGCCCGTGATATGTACGTACATGCATACATATACATATATATATATATATATATATGTGTGTGTGTGTGTGTGTGTCTTTGTGTTTGTCTCCCACCACTGCTTGACAACAGGTTTTGGTTTACTTACGTCCCTATGGCCGTTGGGCAAACACAAATCGACCAAATAAGCTTTAAAAAATAAATATTGGGTTCGATTAAAGGCGGTGTCCCAACACAGCCGCAGTGCAATAATTAAAAAAAAAGATAAATTATTTAAAACGACATTTTACTATTGTACTGTTTTTCTAATTACTGTCAAACAATTAATAATTTTCAGGTTAAATCTCTTAGAGTTATCCCTCGTGGACCATATATAATGAAACTAGATTTAGAGTTATGGGCCTTTACGATAAGATTCTCTAACAAAATGTTTATGAATAAGAAAATATATACAAGGGAGGTAATCCTAGCACTAAGTAATAAACTTGCCTATTTATCAGTTTATTGTTTGTAAATGAGAATTTAGGCGGGAAAACTGACAAGGGAGGCAACTTGCTTCAACGGACAATCTTCGACGATTCAATATAAAAATAAGTTTATACAGTATTATTTTCTCAGTAGTAAGTACTGCATACGAAAAACACTTTTTATCTTTTATCCTTCTGTCATTGGACTGCGGTCACGGTGAGACGTCACCGTGAAAGATTTTAGCCGAACGAATCGATCTAGTTTTTTTTTTTAGCTTGAAACATTCTATCAGTCTTTTTCTGAACCTTTTGGGTGACTGGGTTGTAAACGAACCAACACCGGTCGTCAAGCGTTGGGGTGGAGGGACAAATACAAAAACGCACACACACACATACATACATACATAGTTGAACAATTGTTAAGATACGTAAAATATTTTCCTACTTTTCTTAACATGAAATAAAGAAATTATATTCACCTGTGCGGTGTTGAACACTAATTTTCATTGTTCGATATTTACGTATATATATATATATATGTATATATATAATATATATATATGTATATATATATATGTATATATATATGTATATATATATATATGTATATATATGTATATATATATATATGTATATATATATGTATATATATATATATGTATATATATATGTATATATATATATATATATATATATATATATATATATATATATATATATATATTATGTATATATATATATATATGTATATATATATATATGTATATATATATATGTATATATATATATATATATATATATATGTATATAATATATATGTATATATATATAGTATATATATATATATGTATATGTATATATATATGTATATGTATATATATATATATATGTATATATATATATGTATATGTATATGTATATGTATATGTATATATATATATATATATATATATAATCGAAATCGATCAATGGAAATTGCCGATGGCATGTCGAAACTCTACTTGTGAAGACCTGTTGAGGCAAGTGGGAATCAGAATCGAAATCGATCAATGGAAATTGCAGATGTGTTACCAGTGCCGGTGGCATGTATGAGAACCTTCCGTTTCGTGACCGTTGCCAGCGCCGCCCCGACTGGCCTCGTGCCGGTGGCACGTAAAAATCACCATCCGTTCGTGTCCGTTGCCAGCCTCGCCTGGCCCTCTTGCCGGTGGCACATAAAAAGCACCATCCGTTTGTGGCCGTTTGCCAGCTCTGTCTGGCACCTGTGCGGGTGGCACGTAAAAAGCACCCACTACACTCACGGAGTGGTTGGCGTTAGGAAGGGCATCCAGCCGTAGAAATACTGCCAGATTTGACTGGGCCTGATGAAGCCTTCTGGCTTCACAGACCCCAGTAGAACTGTCCAACCCATGCTAGCATGGAAAACGGACGCTAAATGATGATGATGATGATATAATATTTTTCATAATGAGATAACAAACCAAGGCTCTGTAGATTTTAGAACATTTATAAATAGGTCTTACAGCTGTTTCTAGGATATTTATTATATCACTTCATCAGAGATGGTGTGAGATGGTTAAGCAATAGTTAATTTAGATAAGATATGAGAGTGAGGTGGAGGAATGAAAATAGATGTGAGATATGCAGGGACATTGTCTTTGTAGATCTATTATTTAGGCACAATGGTATAATGGTAATGGGTCTCACCGACACCATTTCCTCTCATAACCTATATATATATATGTAGTAATAATTGCAAATTTTGCCACAAGGGCAGCCATTTTGTGGGAGAGGATAAGTCGATTACATCGATCCTGAAAAGATGAAAGGCAAAGTTGACCTCGGCGGAATTTGAACTTAGAATGTAGTGACAGTTGAAATTCTGTTAAGTATTTTGCCTGATTTACTAACAATTCTACCAGCTCACTACCTTATTATATGTATGTAACAGTAATAATAAGTATTTCTGAGAGAGTGGGGTATTTAATTGATAATCACCAGGCAGGGTTGGATTAACCTGTGTTCGATCAAATATCCAGTAGAATGTCCAGGTGGTGCACAAAGTGAAAACCACTCATTTGAGTATTTAGCGCTAGAGGCTGGTCCAAAATTCATGCTGTGTTGATCATAGGTTGTTTGGTATACTCTAGGGTGTCCGATGTGTATTGATTTACTATGGTGTATTATAAGCAAATTTAAAGTTTATAGCTGAACATGATCAATTGAATTAAGCCTTAAATAAAATATTTTAATTCTGTTTTAATGTTTCATTTTATTCAAAGTTGTATAATTTTGATTTGTGTAATCCCTTAGAAAAGCAATGCCACAGAAAAGTCTTTTTGTGTGTGGCAATTTGAGAAATGCAAATCGATTGTGCAAGTGTGACATGAATTTCGCTGCCAATGCAATAAAAGTCCACCTTGTCATAAGCAAATTTACGAATGGCATAAAAATTCCACAGAAAAAGTTGTATTTGTAAAGGAAAAGGCACTGGTGCTCATGTTGAGTGCATACTACCTTAAGATAAACTTTAAACCTTCCCCTATCAAGAAATATGTAGCATGTGTTTGTGTCTCTTACTGTTTGTTTTTAAAATAAACTTAAAATCTACTCTTTCTTTTTGAATAACCCTGTATATGTATGTAGCCTGATTAATTCCTGTGCCGGCAGCACGTAAAAGGCACCATTCAATTATTATTGTTACACATTAACCCTTTTGATACAAATTTATCTGAGACAGCCTCTAGTTCTATGGTACAGGTTTCCCTCCTTTTAAAGTGATCTAAATGAAAATAATTTCATATTAATTTATGTTCCAAATACCAACTTAAAAATGAAAATGGTCATTTTGCTACATTCTTTATTTTCAAACTTAATTGAAACAAAGTCTGTGTATTTCTGTTGAAATACACTGTTTTTGTTGGTAATAAAATAATAGTGCTTGCAGTTTTGATGGTCTCAAGACAGTTGATGGCATACTATGTACATTATTACAAAGTTACAAATCAAAAGAGAATGATGATGAAAGGAGAAGATGCTTGGCAGAAGCAGTTGTTTCTCAATTACCTGCACAGCTCAAGAAATCAATATGCTTTAACGTATTTCAATACTTCGAATGACACTGCAACATTGTACTATTAATTTGAAGATAGTCTCATCAAAGACTACAAGAACAAGTACTAGAGAAGTTGCTATTCAGATAATTGAATGCGATATAGGTTAAATTCTCTCTTTTCATGGTTTAAACTGTCTGAATTCCCACTGCAAGATAACATTAATAACCCTCTCATACCAGTACATTTTCAACGACCTACACAGTGCAGATTGTATTTATAACCCTTTTGATAACAACCAGCCTGAAACCACCCTTGGTTCTATGATATAAACTTCCTGTTTTAAAGTTATTTAAATTAAAACTATAAAAATTTCATGTTCATTTATGTTTCAAAGGCTAGCTTAATAATGACAAAAGTATTTTACTAAATTCTTCACCATTTTCAAAATTAATTGAACCAAAGGTCATGTTTCAATAGAAATATAGTAACAGAAGGGTTAATGGAATTAACTCCAGCATATGTGTTCGTACATACAAGTGTGTCCAAACATACACATATCAACATACATGCATATCTAACACCATTTCTTCTTTTGTTGTTTTAAAGCTACTTCTAAACATTATGTCAAAGAAAAATTCATGAACAACATAAGTTTTATTTATTTATTTATTCATTATAGTTCCTGGAGAAAGGACAATATCAATGACCTTTGTTAGACCTTCCCAGGCAGTCGATATTTAGTATAAACTTCACAACACAGACATCCTTTACAAAAATGTAAGAAGGACTAGATTTTGGAGGGTTATGGATCCAGGAAGATACAATTGGATACTGCAGAGTTTGAAGGTGTGCGAGGCAAAGGAGGGCTGATGAATCAATGAGACATGGATTGTACTGGGAAAGTGTGGAAAGAACAAACCGTATGTCTGTAAGCTCGTAAGCTAATGGTTTTTGTTGTTGCTTAACCCTCAGATTGATTCTAATTGAGCAGATCAATGATCAAAAGCATTCCAGTTATGACCATCTTGTTTTTTTTCTTACGTGTAGGGGACTTGGGACTACATTATCCAATGTGTCCTCCCTTTAAGATTGTAGAGAAATTTGGAGGACTTTTTGATTGTTGTATCTAACAGATTGAGCAATCATGTAGAAGTTCCCGTGTAGGCTGGAGAGTGAAAGGATGTAGCATGTTGGAGAGTGAATCTTTGTCAATTAACCAAATGGTCTTGATTTCATGATAAATGGTGTTTGTTTATGCAGCAGTGGCAGCATCAGCAGCATTATCCCAAAAATGTGAGCAATTTTCCAGTGGGATAACTCCTGAGCTTTGTAGTGAGTCACTAACTGATCAAAGTATTTTCTCAATTACAATGTTATATATGTGAGGTTATGATGACAGATCATCAAACAGTGAGGGTGAGAATTTGTGGTAAACTCAAGGGCTTTAGTTGTATGTTGTTCATTACTATTTTCTTGATATGTGTAACAATTGTGTCTGGCCTGTTGAAAAGGACTAGGATTGTTACATTACAAGTGAAAGATATGCTTGCTTAGAACAGTTTCTATAACACTGTCATAAAATTTGACAGAGTGGAATAGATACATATGCATAAAAGGAAAGATGAGCTGGCTCTGGAGTACATTGAGATTAAAGCAAGTGACATTATCAGAACCAATCATCCCTTGTGTTGGAACAACCAAGAATCTTTACCCTTGGTAACTATATTTACAAAATTGTGAGACAGATAAAACAGTTGGCATGGTTGTGGGACCAGAGTTTACATGTGAGACAGATGAAGTAGGAAAGAAAAGAGTTTAGGAGGAATTGTTTTGTGTATATTTTGAGAGGAACTAGAAGCAAAACAGCCATCAAAAATGGGGGAGTTTATCAGCAGGAGTGCTACCTGCTACTTACATACCATAGGCAATATTCTGTTTTCATGTAACACAGCAGTAAATGAACCCTTGAAATTTGCCTGGTTTGTAGGCTTCGTGGGAGGGCTGTGGAAGAGGATGATTTTCGTCAGGTGTCTCAGCTAGGTCAGCAGTGAAATACATTTACTGACAAGGAGAGTCATCATAGAACTGATGGAACTCTGACTAGTTAACCATGGGACCCCTGAGTTAGAGGATTGATGTGTGGTATAAAAATGTGAGGTGTATTTGCCCTAATTAAGCTGTGGTCAGCCAATCCAATGGAATCAGATATGGCTAAATAATGGATGGGCTTGGAAGTGAGAAAAAGACTGGAGTTTTAGAGGCTTCCCTAAGTGGATATAACCAAGTGAGGACAATAATCAATGCTGACAGTTCAGAGAAGCACATTCAATTAAAAACAATACATTTTCCAATATATTTGGACCAAAAATAATATATCAGATAAAATTTAAATGCCAACCAGTTGAAAGCATAATATGCAAAAAAAGAGTATGAAAGTCTTTGATTAAATGTACTCAAAATATCAGTTTTAAAGCTTTTCTTGTAAAAAAATAATTTTCTTGGAGTAAGAAAATAATGCAAAATATGCAACCTAAAAACATATAAATAAAGTTTCAAGATAGCATTAGATGAGCACATCTAATTAATAAGAAAGAATATGTAACAAAGTTCCTTTGAAATAACATAAAATAGGCGAGACACAAATCAATTTGCAAGTCAATAACACAGTAAAATATTCACCATATTTGGTAATTAAGCAACACAATATACAGGAAAATAGGCTTCTTTTCTGATAAACATATCAGACAATAAATGCAATCATTTGTTAATCTTGTTTTTATAAGCCCTTATAGCTTGCAGTCGAAAGTTAATGTCCTTATGTATTTCCATTAAAGAAGTTTCATCCAATTCCTTGATAAGTTCGAAGACAGCTTGAAGGATATGATTGTTCTGAAAGAGAAACAAGCATTTCAAATTATATGTCATCAGCAAATTAAAAGAGTTTACATTTCTTACCTTCAAGTTGTTTTGTAAGACTGCTGAATATCTGAAAATATACTTCATTGTTGGGTTTCAGGAGTGTCACCAACAGTCTTTGCATGGTGGTAGTAGTGGGGAACTAATATGGTTAGATGAGGATTTGAAGAGTCAGAAGGAAGTGTAAAGTATGAATGGTAATGGAAACTTTATTCCTCATGAGTTTCTTCTAAATACAGTCAAGGAAACAAAAAATGCGGGCTATGCAAAATGAGAAGAGCATTTAAAGAATACCATAATGAGAACTTGTCAGCAATCTCCAGTTTCACAGGAATTGAAATAGTGGATGAAAAGAGAAAGCCAAATTCTGATGAGAAGACAGAGCATCTAGGAGGAGTTGCTAAGTCAATGTGGTTGATATTCAGAAAGAGCTTCTGCAGTCAATAAAATATGAACAGGGCAAGTACCTCAGAGGGTGTGAGATTGAGCATAGTTTCTACTGCATTTAGATGTGACAGAGACAAACATATTGAGTCAATTTGAGCAGAGGTGGTACACTGCTTGCTAATTCATCAAGAGACTGAGAGGCTGGAAGCTGTTCAAGAGAAATTGCAGTCTGATACAGTTTCTTCTAGAAATAAGCAACATTTGCATTTTAGAGTCATTAAAAAAATGATCAAATTTTTGGAACCTCCTGAAAGATGTATGAAGAGACTGTTTAACAAAACTATTGAAAAGAGGTTGAATTTAAAGGAGAAAGTTATGGAAAGTTGGTCATTCTGTTTTTTGGAGTGGATAGGGTTGGTAATGATTGACACAAGGTGTTATTGATTGGTGAAGATGAAAATACAGATGATGATAGACCGTGGAAGTAGGGACACCAAGATTGATCAACGAAGGGGTTCAGTGAGCCCTAGAGAAATAATATGGTTTGTAAGGAAAACATTAGATTTAGGTAGTTAGTTCTTGGTATAACCCGTAGGAATGGAATCTATGAAGTTTATCTGTCACACTTCATGAAAATCTAACCTTATATCATGTGTAAAGGCTTTTGATTTGCAATTGTTTTTGAAAGATCAAAACTATTTGTATGTCAACAATGAAGAAAGGTCACCAGTGGGGAAATTTTTGGAATCACTACATAATCATTCAAGAGTGCAATAAAACTGCAATTAAGAAGTAAGCAATAATGAGGTCTATTTCTTTAGAGTTGTTTGACTTTAGTAACAGAAGAAATGAAGGCCAATACCTGTTGGATTTGCGGAAGAATTTTATATAGTATAAAGGATTAACTATACATGTTACTTAGTGATAGCTTCCAGATTGTGTAAACCCTATTTTTAGTTTGCATAATAGCGTCATATTTGTTTATGCTGTACTTTAAAATTTTGAGTTTGTTTTTTGGAAGTGTAGGAAATAAAGATAGACATAAGCTGATTTAGAGGGCCTGGAGAGATAAATTTGTATCTAACATATTTTACATACTGTTAACAGTATATTTCAAATCATTACCATTTAAAGTTTTGAGATTTTTACATTCACTACTCTTGTGAAAATTTTGCATAACAAAACAATACTATAATTTTTTGATATTCTTTAATATAGTTTACTCAATATACTCTTAACTCATTCATAATTTCTTTCAATCATATTTCTGTCATTCTTCTATTTCTGTTTCTAAACTACTCATGTTTCTTCTAACATAATCAATTAATTTTCATAACTTTTCTGTGTGACATGCAGGAAGCTACAACTATACTCATCAGCTTATATTTTGGGTTATTAGTTTGTCTGAATAACTGAGTCAATGCCCATACCTTTTGTAGTCTCTCTTGAATTGATGATGTTGATATAATTAATGCTTTATTTGAACTTCTGAAAATTCATGCATGTGGGGAAAATTTGAAGGAAGAGAAGAGAAGATTTCAGTTCCCACAGAAAAGATTGAGCAAAATCTTTAAAATGAGGTCAATACAAGAAAGATAGCTATGATGAGGGGAGAAGTGGATACATTCTCTTATGCAACTTGTTAGTTTAGAGGTACAGGAGCAGGCAGATGGTAATATCATTTTTGTGATTGAAGGTTTATCAAACTGCCAGCTTCACTTCCAATTCCTTTTTATGATTATATTCTAGAAAGTTTATATGTTTGTTAGCTGTTCCATCTTAGATATGTCACTGTACCACTGATTTGCAGAGAGTCAGTAACTGTTCAGAGAACAAGTCTTTTCTCCTCTTAAAAGAAGAAGTTTAGTATTTTAGAATGCACTGTAAACATTGTAATAAATACATGATTACTACAAAAAATTAAAAAGTCTGAGATTTAGTATTTGTAGGAAGTTTGACAGTTTTAGTTATCTAGTGTCCATGAACAGAGCTTATGTTGTACTGTAGAGCATTTCTTTGATAACTATGTATATACATGTAGAGAAACATACACACATCACATACTTATAACAAATACAAATCAATGTTATTAAAGTATATATACAATTGCATGAAAATATGAGTTATGTTAGAGAAAAGCTTATTTATTTTCTCAGTAAGACAACAGGGAACAAGAAATAAGAGTGCAATTGGATTAGCAAGGCCAAAATTGGTTAAACACATATACAACCTACAGTTTTAGTTGCCCTCAAACTACAATATTCATTTCTTGTTATTTTTTGTTTATACAAATAAAATGTATTAGTAAATTTTGAAAGTAACAAAATCCTTTTAGAGGCTCTTGTGCCTAAACACATGAATGGCCAAACCATCAAATTTCTAGTTAAAGAATAAATAGTTCTTATGCAGTGCCTCCAGGAGAGACAATCAAGTCTCACTGCTATAAGCAGCAGTACTACTGTATAACTAATAAGGTTATATTAGCTTGAAGTGATGAGAACAAAATCCTCCTCTGAGCATATAGAATACATTGGAAGTTATACCTATGTATTTTTGTTTGCAATCACAGTATAAATACAAAATCTTCAATAAGGTAATTACAAGAATTGGTAAGCTAAAATGATTACAGTTGATATGAATCATAATTAGTGTATCATAAATATATCCTAAAGAGACATACTGCACATATAAGTTGGTGTATTTTTGAAAAGGCCCAGTTCAAAACAGTGTTGTTTCAGGATACACCAATCTAGAATTTTAAAAGTAAAAAATGGCTACCACCACTGCTACTTCATCAGTTACAACAACGAGAATTTCAGTTGATCTGATCAATGAAACAGCCTGCTCATTAAATTAATGTGCAAATGGCCGAGCACTCCACAGACACACATACCCCTTAATGTAGTTCTCAGAGAGATTCAGCATGACACAGAATGAGACAAGGTTGGCTCTTTAAAAAAAAAAAGTGCTACTCATTTTTGCCAGCTGAGTGAACTGGAACAATGTGAAATAAAGTGTCTTGCTCAAGGACACAACATGTCACTGGGAATTGAACTCATGACTTCACAATTGAGCTGAATATCCTAACCACTTAGCCATGTGCTTTCACTAATTACCAACCAATCTGACAACAAAATTCTGTTCACAACCACCTTTATCTTAATTTTAGTGTTCTAGACAGTCACATAGGTTTTCAATGCTGTATGACTCCAGGAATCTCTGACTGTCAACCAGCTGATTCTCATTACAGAGTGTGATAACCTTTACTTATTCTAAAAATTCTAGATTGGTGCACCATGAAAAAAGTGAACATGATAGATCGTTAGCCACTACACACATTTTTTTCTCTCCTTGTTTTTACTGTGTACCTTTCTGTAGAAGAGCGTAGGCTCGAAACGTACAAGACTTTTTCTATTCCTGTGCGTTATACTAATACATCTGTTTGTTTTGTACACCACCTGCCTTCGTCTTTTGTTTTTTTTCGTAAACTTTCCCTTTACAAACTGTTAGCTGGAAGGTGAAACTAAAACAAAGATACTGTGAAGTAATATAAGTCCAAAAGAATCGGAGAAATGTTCTTTCTCAATGTGTTGATACCCCTTACTGTGTTGTCAGTGTAAACAAGAAGAGTATAGGAGATACAGCAGAAATCTCTAACAAACTGACAAAAAATATGAAAGAACTTTAGTAGAGTGAGTGTGGTAAATATCAGATCTCTGCTAAAACAAAAATGAGCAGGTATGTGTGGTTAGGAAGCTTGCTTCCTAGCCACATGGGTGTGGGTTCAGTCCCACTGTGTGGCACCTTAAGCAAGTATCTTCTGCTATAGCCTTGGGCTGACTGAAGCCTTGTGATTGAATTTGGTAGGTGGAAGTTATCGCCATGTGTTTAAGTGCTTATGCCTCTTAACAGAGAGAGCTAGAAATGGAACTAGTGAGAGCATTGTGGTGCATTAGCTACTTGCTAGGTTAGGAAGAAGATTGGGAGATGGAATGTAGGTTGATTAAATATGAGGAAAAAATGTTACAGATGAGGTGATATCAAAATATTAGGAATAAAATAAATACTGACATAAATGATGATGATGATAGGTATTACATTAGGAATCACAATGGACTGAGATACAAAGAGAGACATACTCTACAGATATGTCTAATTGATCCCCAGCATTAAAAAAAACATGACTAACCATTTCTAAGCAAGACACCAATGACTGCCTGCTCCAGTTTGTCTGAAGCAAACATTTGAGTGGTTGGCAGTAGAAAAGGCAAACAATAGTAAAAAGGATCACTTTGACCCTTTTTACTATTGGTAAATCCTCACCCAGTAGTTTAAAAAAAATGGCTGTGAAACAGAGAGAAAGTGATACAACAGCTGTGTGAAGAATGTGTCATGCTCAAAAGGAATAAACAACTCTGGTCAATAAATTGTTCATTCCTGGGACCAACTTATTTTCCCAGAAAATTACAAAGAGGCAGTTTTCAGCATAGCCTTAGCTGTGATAGCAAAAATAGTAACAATTAAAAAAAAGTGGTGGTGATGTTACTTTAGATATATATCTTATCCCTATAACTCAAATTATCAATATGCAGAATAAATTGTTAATTTTTAATTTTATTCAATGGCTAAGAGTATAATTAGCAGTAGAAGAACAGGGGCATGCACAGTAACAGTGTATTACTGCATCCACCATTTGTTGGTGATTCCCTACACCTGATGGAGAAGGGAATCACCACTTTAGTGACAACCCTTCAACTTAGGTATTTGTTTTGGGCAGTCATTGCCTGTGAGGGTTTTATAAGCTTGGAGTGCAAATCCTATCTCAACCTCTTTTAGTCACCTTTTATGACATGCAGAGGAAACCTTTAGTCAATTCTTTGACATGCCAGTTCTCGCACAGCACAAAGAATATAACTGATGTAAAAACATTTAATTTTCTTATACACATTTAATTCATATATCAATAATTATATTCTGCAACAACTTTCAGGTATCATAATTAATTGGTTGCCTGCAATAATGTTTAAATTTAGAGAGTATCATAAGAGCTTGTTCAAGCTTTCAGTTTTGTTGTTTTCCTCAGGTAAAAGTGAAATATTTGAAGTATCAAGAATTATTAAAAATAAGTATTATAAGGTTAAAGAATTAAAATAATAATTAGAATAATCACACACATAAACTTAGCCAAATTAAGGGTGAAAAAACAAAAACAAAACTTAGGTAAGGCTAATCTAGATGTAACTAGTGATCATATAGTTTTATAAGAAAAAAAATAGAAGAAAAAATATACTTACAAAAAACTTTTTTTATAAAAAACATAAATAAAATTTACCTTACATTGATTAAATGACACAAAATAGTTTCTGTTGTGTTGTTTGAAGCAAGAGAAGCCAAGTGAAATGAACGGACAACAGTGACAAAAAAAAAAAATCACTAACTACGATGAAATAAGTGAAATTACTAACCTTGTCAAATTCCTCATCCTAGAGTTAACATTTAAAGCAAAAAAAAAAAAAAGGATAAACATTACATCATAGTGACAGTACATATAGCTGACTAGCATGAGAAAACTTTCAGAGTTATTTTTTTTTTATAAATAACATTAAATGTTAAATAATGCTCCATTCATAAACTTTTGACTTGAGGTTGTAGACTGCCAATTTTCTTTAATGAAATTTAAAACAAAACAAAAAAGCAGAAAAAATAATTATGCAAAATAACAATTGAAAGCAAATAAGTCCTTTATAGAAATTAGGATTGTAGCAAAATGTATACTAACCCTTTTATGAGTGTGACTAGGTGGTAGAAGTTTATCTATATGCAATGGTTCCAAGTTATGTTCTATTCGGACTTTACTGAAAATAGACATAAAAATCTTTAATATAGATTTGTTATTAGCAACAAAAGTAGTATTAGTTTAAAAAGCAACCTGTGTATCATACAATGGATATATCATTGAGGGCCTAATAAACTGTGATATTCATCTAGAGAAAGTATTTCTTAAAAATGTTAAAACACAGAAATATATCAGCAGTGGACAAAAATTGTCCAGTGGCAATGTCTTCTTCTTTCATGAACATCACAAAGCGATGAGCACTTTTCCCAAATGTCATTTGTAATCATGAAGTCCAATTCTGGAGAGACAGATACGTCCATAGGTGGAACATGTAAAGCCTTACTTTTGTTGACTCACAGGGTTCTGCACATGCTGCCAGGTGCAGTGTGCCATTTCCCTCTGCAGTAGATCTTGGAGTTTAGTGGTGCCAGTCTGGTATGTGTCACGTCAGCTAGTGTGATCTGCAGTCATTGATGTGAGACTGTTGGTCTTCCATAAACAACCTTGCCCGGACTTGTGCCTGGGAGGGTAACTTTCTAGGTGCAACCCCATGGTCAGTCATGACCGAAGTAGGTCTCAGCATGCACATATATATATATATATATATATATATATGTATATATATCTGTGTGTGTGTGTGTGTGTGTGTATATGTGTCTGTCCTTCACCACTGCTTGACAAGTAGTGTTGGTGTGTTTACATCCCTGTAACTTAGTGATTTGGCAAAAGAGACCAATACAATAAGTACCAGGCTAAGAAAAGGAAAAATAAGTACTGGGGTTGATTAGTTTGACTAAAATTCTTCATGGCTGCAGTCTAATGACTGAAACTAGTAAAAGATAAATATATATATATGTACAGTGGAACTTTTGTTTTCAAATAATTCTGATCACGAATAAATTGTACTTTATCTCCTGTCTTTCTCGTATTCATTTAATACAGTAGTACCTCGGTTTACAAACACCTCTGATCATGAATAAATCATGCTTTATATATATATCTATCTATATATATATAAAGCACGATAAATTTGCGATCAGAGTTTTTCAAAAACTGAGGTACTACTGTATATATATATATATATATATATATATATATAATATATATATATATAACAATTGCAGTGTGGAAGGTGTTTATAAGCCATTTAAGAAACACACAAAACCGTTAAATTCACTTCAACATTTAAATTTAATTTGTCAAAATATTTTCGTCGCTTTGAGACCACGACCTGTTCACTGACAAAGCTTCGTGCTGCATATATATATATACACATACACACGCACACATAAATACACAATAGGCTTATTTCAGTTTACATCTACTATATTGCTTACAAGGCTTTGGTTGACCAAGAGCTGTAGTAGAAGACTCTTGTTCAAGGTACTGTGCAGTGGGACTGAACCCAAAACCATGTAGTTGTGAAGAGAATTTCTTAACCACATAATCATGACTAGAGAAGAATTTTTTAAATACTTTAGAAAGAGTCAGATTTTTCAATATCTAATCAGCAATTAGCATATAATGGAAATTTTGAAGAGGTAACAGATCTATAGATATATCTGTTTCGTCACCAAAAAAGTGGGATTTGGAAAAAAGAAAAAAATATAAATTGGGAAATTAAATTAAAGAATGACTCACTGTATCGAAAACAATTATTAGAATTTGAAGAGAAATATATATAGTGAAGGCTTTTAAGTTCAATCAACTGATTCTAGACTAAAATTAACAGAAAAATATTCATTCGGTTTATATTATATCTGAAATAAAAAAATGATGATGATGATAATGAAGTTTTGATATTATTGGAAAATAAAAATAATTCATAATTGTAATGATTACTTGATTTCTTCAATAGATAGCTCAATCGTTTGTCTCCAGTTTGAAAATGTTGGAGTATCTTGTTTAGTTGGCGGAGTGGGCTCTTTTGGAATGCAAATCTCAAAACCCTCTTTCTTTGCTGTTTCCTTCTCTGCTTCAGTCACATCTGAGAGAGAGAGAAGGTAAAATAAAGATATATATATATATATATATATATTATGATGAAAGTATGTAAAATTAAATCATTAACCTCTTTGTTACCATATTTCTGTTGAAACACATTACCTTGGTTACAATTCATTTTGAAAATAATCGAAAATTTAATGAAATAGCTGTCATTATTAAGCTGATGTTTGGAACTTGATTCAAAATAAAACATCATCATCATCATCATCGTTTAATGTCCGTTTTCCATGTTAGCATGGGTTGGATGGTTTGACTGGGGTCTGGGAAGCCAGGAGGCTGCAGCAGGCTCCAGTCTGATCTGGCAGTGTTTCTACAGCTGGATGCCCTTCCTAATGCCAACCACTCCGTGAGTGTAGTGGGTGCTTTTTATGTGCCACCGGCACAGGGCTCAGAGGAGGCTGGCAACGGTCATAATTGGTTGGTGCTTTTTATGTACCACTGGCACAGAAGCCTGTCAAGGTGGCGCTGGCATCAGCCACATTCGGATGGTGCTTTTTACATGCCACCGGCACAGGTATCACAACTACAATTTCCATTTGATTTTCATTTTGATGTTGATGTACTTGATCCAAAAGGTCTCCTCAAGCACAGCAGGTTGCTCTACGATCCAAGGTACTTTTGAAAGGGCTGGGGCTGGTTATGTGAAACTCGTATGTGCAAGTTGATTACTGGTACTTATCGACTTCAAAAGGATGAAAGTCGACCCGGGCAGCATTTGAATTCAGAATTTAAAATTGGAAGAAATGCTACTAAGCATTTTGTACAATGCAGTAACGATTCTGCCAGCTCACCACCCTAAATTAACACAAAAATATTGATTGAAGATTCTAATTTAAATTTTTCAAAATAGAAGTTTGTATCATAGAAACAAGGGATGGGAGCTGGTATCAAACAGATTAAAGAGGTAAGTTTATATTATTTATACCTCAAAATTTATAGGTGTTTCTGCTAGTTTATGTAATATATATATAAACACTTGTGAAGACCTGTTGAGGCAAGTGACACTTGTGAAGACCTGTTGAGGCAAGTGAAAATCAAATCAAATCAAAACAAATCAAAATAGATGAACATAAATGGAATTTGTATCTTTGTGGTACCAGTGCCGGTGGCACACAAGAAAATCATCCGAACGTGGCCGTAGCCAGTACCGCATAGACTGGCCTCCGTGCTTTGGGGACGTAACAAACACCATCCGATCGTGGCCGTCCGCCAGCCTCATCTGGCACCTGTGTCGGTGGCACATAAAAACACCATCCGAGCGTGGCCGTCTGCCAGCCTCGTCTGGCACCTGCCAGCCTCATCTGGCACCTGTGTCGGTGCACATAAAAACACCATCCGAGCGTGGCCGTCTGCCAGCCCCGTCTGGCACCTGTGTCGGTGGCACATAAAAACACCATCCGAGCGTGGCCGTTCGCCAGCCTCGTCTGGCACCTGTGTCGGTGGCACATAAAATCACCCACTACACTCTCGGAGTGGTGGCGTTAGGAAGGGCATCCAGCTGTAGAAACACTGCCAGATCTGACTGGCCTGGTGCAGCCTTCGGGCTCCCCAGACCCCAGTTGAACCGTCCAACCCATGCTAGCATGGAAAACGGACGCTAAATGATGATGATGATGATGATGATGATATACATATATATATATATATATATATAATACATATATATATATATATATATATATCTAAGTCCACTCTGCTGGGTGGTTGGTATTAGGAAGGGCATCCAGCTGTAAAAATCCTGCCAAAACAGTTACAGAAGTCTTGTGCAGGCTTCTGCTTGGCTGGCTTCGGTCAAACTGCCCCACCCATGCCAGCATGGAAGGCAGATGTTAAATGATGATAATGATGATGATATATATATGTGGTCTCCTTTTCATATCTGTAGAACTGTGATGTCTAATGGATCCATTTTTAATGTATGCTGATAAGGTGTGATTTGAGAGGAATTTGACAATTTACTTGTTGATCCACTTGTGCCAGTGCCATGAAGAAAGCACCCAGAACACTTCATAAAACAGCTGGTATTAGGAAGGGCATCTAGCTGTAGAAAAGATGTCAAAGCTGGTACTGGAGCTGAATGCAATTCTATGGTTCATTGGATCCTGATGAACTACCACCATGAAAGATGGACAGTAAGTGATGATACACACACAAACACATGTATATCTTTATAGGAATATAAATATAGCTGGCATTAGGGAGGGCATCTAGCCATAGAAACTATGATGTTGAGGCATAATGCAGCTCTGTGGCTCGTTAGATCCTGTCAAATCATCCAACCAATTTCAGTATGGAAAATGGACATTAAATGATAATGATATGTAGGTGTGTATATATATATATATATATACAAATACATATACATACATGTTGAATGTGGAAGACATGCAAAGATTAGATAAAAATAAGATGAACATGCTTTGCTGGATATGCATGAATGACAATGTATAAATGAACCTTGACGCATACAATAATCACAGCTTCTGTATTTCTCTTGTCATCCCATCTACTTCCCCAACATGATTTTTTTTCCCTTCACACTGACATCCATTCTTATCTTCTTATACACAGGCTTTCATACCACTTCCTTAATGATTACGCACACACACCATCACCTCTACTATATTTTCACACTTGCACACATCTACTCACACATATACACCACATTAAACACACACACTAATCTTCCCTTATGCCCATTTTCAGACAGATAGATTCCTTCACTTACATAAACACATCTATTCTTTTCTCCTGTGTGAACTCTTCTAGCAGAACAGCATTCCCACCTGATTTCTAACCTCTATCTCACTTCCTCTGCACTTCTCTCTTCATCTGATGAAAGACTAACATACAAAATGTTAAGAGACTTTCTCTTTCCATTAAAGCTACTACCTTATTTGTTAAACCTTGTTATCCCCATGTTGTCTTTCTTTCTTGTTCATTGTATTTATACTGTATATATAATAAAATTATGTGTGTGTGTGTATATATATATATATATATATATATATATATATATATATATATATATATATATATATATATATATATGTATATATTCATATATGTATACATACACACACACACATATATATGGATATAATAATTATGCTTAAGCTAGTCACAAACAAAACATCTCCCCATTCAAGGCTGGTGGCTGAATAGTGGGTCTGTTTTTGAACCCCTTCTACAAACTGTCTCAGTAACAATTGGCAATTTCAATAACACCATAATTGCTTCTCTGGAAAACATGATGGTTAGAAATATGATATGTAAAATGGGAAAGGATTAAGACTTCTGGAGTTATTTGATGCCAATAACCTGACTATCTGCAACACAAACCTCAGGAATTCAGTCAGTTTCTTGATCACCTCTCTATCAGGTGAGTACACACCAAGAAATGAGATATGATGATTGTAAATGTCAAATAGTTAATGAGTGGAGACTGTACCACTCAACATAGATTAGTGAGTAGCAACTTTAAAATAAGAGTTAGTCTGATTAAGGACCAAAATATGATTTGAAGGAAGATATGAAAATGAAAAGAACCTTCAAATAGTCAGATCTAGAAAGTTAATAGTTGATGCTTGTGATATAAGGGTAGAGGAGATAGAGACATATTACATAGAATAAGACTGATATTTTCTACCAGATAATTTGCTAAATGTTACAGACTTGATCTGTTGCTAGTGCAAGGTCCTGTCTATGTACAAGGGGAGGTAGTGGTGAAATATACTGTAGATAGAGCCATTACAACTGCAAGGCAGTCTTCAAAGGAGTGGAAGAGAGGGGGCAGCAGTGAAAAATATTAAATAGCTATAAGAGATGTCAGACATCAGGTGTATACAGTAAGGGGAGAGGCAGAAAGAAGTTTGCAGATGTCCTATGACATGAAGATCAAAATTATAAGGTATTTTGGATTGCTTAGGTAGTGCACTACAGTGAATTGAGCTGTGTTGTCGTGAAGTGTATACAGAATGATAATGGTACACCCACTTTAACTGATGACAAAAAGGAAGAGGTATGAAAGTGCAACAATGAGATGATGTTGAATGTAGAGAATGCATAGAAGAGAGAAAAAGAGGGAGTGAGGCTACCACATGTAAACCTAACAAAGGGACCAGCTACTCAAAGTGGCAGCAGTATAGCAGATAGAGCAATTAGTATATAAAGCAACAGTCATTAGGATGCTTAAAATATCTGGTGAAGTAAGCATATAGAGCAATCATTCAAATAGTCAATTGGATAATACAGGAAGGTGTCATACTCAATGATTGGCATTGTAATATTGTAATCTCCTTAAAGGACAAAAGAGATGCACTGGAGAAAGGAAACTATAGAGGTATTGAATTACTGGACCACATTATAGAAGTTAGATAAAGAGTTAATGCCAAAGTAATTACAAACAAAATTAGACTGGATGAGATGCAGTTTGGTTTTACTTCAGGAAAAGGTACCACTGAAGTTATATTGCTAGTGAAACACAAGACCCTCTCCAAGAAAAGTCCTTAACTAAAATTAAGCCCCTATATTGTGCATTGTCAACCTGGAAAAGGCTTCTGACAAAGTCCTCTTTTTCTGTGACCTAGTGGTTACTAAGGAGGGTGGGGTTAGATGAATGATTTGTGAGGGCCAAACAAGCCATGTACAGAGGTGCAAGTAGTAAAGTGTGTCAATAATGAATTCAGTGATGAATTTAGCATGTTCTTATAGTAAATCTGTAGGAGATTTGGAGCAGATTCAAGATAAAGAAATAAAATACAGAACTGAAGGGTTTATTTTACAATGAACTTAGCGAAAATTAGTATGTAGGAATGAAAGTAGGACCCTGATATTGTCAGGGAGTACTTGGTATGTAGAAAAGGAGTCAGCAGAAATTCCATATAGTATCCCTAGTATAAAGAAAAGATGCACAAGAGGTGTAGTGGAATCAGGGGAAAGATAAGAGAGAAAGTAGATTTCATATGCAGCAGGAGAACTAAAGCAATGAGCACATTGAGTACATGGGAAATGCCTGGATGGAGAGATAGAGTGAGAGAAGTAATGAAGAGAGGTAGTAAAGACAGGCTATAATGAGAATAATAACACAGCATAATGGGGGAGAGATTATATTGGCAGCTACATGTTTGCAGGTATAGGTGCATTGATTCCAATAGATTTGATGCATTCTCTTCTAACTCAAGCATCAAAGAGATAGAGAAGAAAGAAATAGCAAGATACAGATGGTGGAAGTAGGAAGGATTCAATATAAATAGTTGTGATGGTTTCCAGTTTCTCATTCTTCTTTGATACTACCACCTTACTCACTCTGTTTCCCTGGTCATATCCTCTTTTCTGCAATCACTCTTTGTTTTACTCACTCCACTGATCATGTTACCTGGAATGGACAGAGACAATGTAAAGCAGTGATGATCTTCTGCTGTCTTGCAGGATACAAGGCAACCTTATTAGAGTCAGCGCCATGATAAAATGCACCCAGTACATCTCCAAAATGGTTAATGAATGAGCAGAGACATAGTAGGATTAAGAGAACTTCTTAGTCTTGTTAAGGGTATGACAACCTCATTAGTATGGTTGCTATGGTAAAATGCACCAAGTACATGCTGCAAACTGGTTGATGAACAAGATTTGACAAGACCCCTTAGTCTTGTCAAAGGCACAATTTCTCTAGAGCCAGTGTGATGATAAAATATACCCAGTATATTCTGTAGAATAATTGTCAGGAAGGGTATCCAGCTGTAGAAATATCACAAAAATTAAATGCATGAATGAGGCATGGTCTTCTGCCGAGAGGGACAATGATTGTGAATAAGAACTGATTTGAAATGAGGTGACCTGTCCAACCTATGTTAGCTGGGGAAGCAGGCGTAAATGTTGATATATCAATATATGTATTGTTTATAACAATATGTCCTGCAGCTTGGCATGGGAAGACCAGTCAAATGAAGTACTTCACTTGAAAACAAGTAAGGTGTGGCAGAAGAAAAGAGCATTTGGCTGTAGAATACAGCCTCAACAAGTTTTGTCAGTTTTATGCCAACAAAGAATAGAGCAGTCATAAAAACAATCTCCTAATATAATAATGAGCATAGTGTTTTTATATATATACTTGTCCAAAATCATGCAGAATAGTCTAAGTGAAGGGAGAGGAGAGAAAATAGTAATTCAGTGAAGGAGAAATGGTGAGAGTAATAGCCCTGACTGAGAGGGAGCGAGAGAAAGTAATAGCAAAGAGAGAGAGGAAGTGGCAAAGAGTGCATTGTGTGTCTTCTGTTTTTCTCCTTTACAACATATGAAAGAGAAAGGAAGGGGTGAAAAAATAAAAATCAGCGTTTCAACTCTGTGTGAGTATATATGTGTATGTAAAAGGAGGTGTGTGTATGTGTGTGTGTGTGTGTGTGTGCAATGGAAATGGGATGATGAATATTCAATGCTGAAAAGGAAAATCAAACAGCATTTCCACTTTGTGTGAGTATATGTGTGTGCGTGGACAAGGGAAGTATGTGAATGTATGTGAACATTGACAAGTGTATTAATTTGATTTATCATCCATATCTTCTACTATAATAATACTCTTGTGTATTTCTCCATCACAACGTATGAATGAGAAAGGACAGGGTGATAGATGAATAACGAAGGAAGGGGTGATGGCGAACTTGGTAGTGGGATGATGGAAGTTCTGTGGTGAAAAAAAATCAGTGAGTATGTGTGTGCGTGTGTGTACAATGGAAGTGGGATGATGAACATTCAACGCTGAAAAGTAAAATCAAACAGCGTTTCAACTCTGAATATATGTATGCATGTGCATGTACAAGGGAAGTATGTGAATGTTTGTATCTGTGATTATTATGTACCTTATTTATATATAAAATACTACAATTAGCTGTCATTTTTGATGGCACGAGTCAGCTAGTAATGATAATAATATACACTGCCTCCTCCCCTCTTAAAAGTTAAAAAAAAATTTTTTTTTGTCTTGCAAGTACTTGGTAACCCTATCAGTGTAGGTCCCACTTAAAAGCACCCAGTTTACACTGTAAAGTGGTTGGTGTTCGGAAGGGCATCCAGCTGTAAAAACCTTGTCAAAACTGACCGTGCCACATAAAAAGCACTACTCACCTTGCTCGTGCTAGTGTATGACTCCATCATGAACTGGTTTACAATATGGGTGACTAGGCCATAACTCACACCACCAGATATTTTAAGCATCTCAGCAGAGATTCCTGATGGGCCAGGGGCGTTTCCTGGTTTCATACCCTTAACTTCTCTATCACGCACAGGGGACTGTCTAAACTTTGGCAGGCTCTCCTCCTTCCATTCATTCTCCATGTTCAGCAGTCTTTCATAATGGCTTCTCCAAGCCTCTTTATTTTCAGAATCATTAAAAGCAAGTGCACCATTATCTATGCGGACACATTTCTCTCCTGTGACATCACAATTTTCTCTTACACATTGTCTTGCAATCCGAAATACTTCAGTTCTTTGGTCCTCATGTTGCTGGATATTGGCAAACTTCTTATCTGCTTCTCCCTTGTCTATGTATACCTATTACCCAGCCTCTCTCCTGGCTATCTGGTACAATTCCTGCTGCCCTCGTTCTTCCAGGCTTTCCAAGCCTGTTTCTTTGCTCTGATGGCTTTGTGTACCATATTATTCCACCACCACATTACTCTAAGTCTGGAAGAGACTTTGTACCATCTGCAGACTTGGTCTGTGACACTTAGTAAGCTGTCCCAAAGGAATTTCCAGCTACCCTCTGTGTCCAAGGTCTGTAGCTCTTCCTCCCTCTCATCAAATTTCTTGATGAGGATGTCCCTAAATTTCTGACCATGTGAAGGGTTCTTTAGCTTCCAAATCCTTCTTTTCTGGATTGGTCTGCTTCTTGGCATCCATCTGGCCTTGAGTCTAAAGTCACTAACGACTAGTCTATGCTGGGGGGTACATTCTTCACCTGGGAGGGTCTTTATATTTAAGAACAACCCTGTGTCCCACTGTCTGGTGAGGATGAAATCAATCTGGCTAGCAGAAACACCTGATTGATAGGTTATCAGGTGGCTGCCTGGCTTCCTGAAGCTAGTGTTGCAGATTAAAAGGTTACATGCATCACAGAACTCCAGTAGCGTAGTTCCCTCTTCCTTCAGGAACTAATACCATGGCCCCTGTGTACACCAGTAAAGATACCGAATTGCCACCCTACATGCCCACTAAAATCTCTAGCTGCAAAAGATGAGGTCATTGCCACTTGTCTTTGAGATAGCCTGTAGGAGGGTATCATAAAAATCGTCCTTCTGATCATTTGGTAGGCCTGCTTGTTGGATGTAGGCAGAGATTATTGTAGCTGTACTGTCCTGCAGAACTAGCTTGAGCTTAAGCACTCTCTCGCATACCCTGACAACCTCTATGAACTTATCCACCATTTCTCCACAAGGAGTATGCCTACACTCCATACTCCATCCGTGTTACCTTGCCAGAAGATTTTATACATATGTGCCTTGCCTGTGAGGACCCTAGCTGAAGCTCCTCTCCATCTTACCTCTTGTATGCAGCATACATCGACACATCTCCTTTCAAACATCTTTACAATCTCACTAGATGTACCTTTCAGTGTACCTACATTGACAGTGCCAACTCTGAAAACTGGGAAAGGAATGTGGGGTGATGCTTCGGGGGGTGGAGGGAAGATGTTATTCAGCGCCTGAAAAGAAGAAGGAGGTTGTCATGTTCATTTGTTAGACATGCTCCACCTGTTCTCACTTCTGACCTGACATCATTCAAACATTCAAGCATGTTATGATTGTTGCCCCTAGGTGGGTAGGAGTAGGTGTTAGAGGCATTGTAAGTATAAGCATTATGGACATCGTAAAAACATATCTAAGCAGTACTGGTGTTGCAAATATAAATATTCCAATGGTAGATTAAGTAGGGTGTCAGCTAGACTAGTTGCATTTGTCCAGGGAGAGGATATTGCAGGTATGATGGAGGGGTACCACCAGTGAAGGAGGAGCAGTTTGGACAGAGAAAGAGAGGAAACAAGCTTGACCATATATACACACAAGCATGCATGCGCATGCACACACACACACACACACACATGTACAGACCATTAGCTTTCTCTTTTGATATGTCCATGGAAAATTACCGGGTAGTTGATGACAAATTCTCGACAAAATGAAATGAAAGATAGCTGGTTGAGTAGGTGGGCAGCTAAGCTAGTTCCATTTGTTCCAGGAGAGAGAGAGAGAGAGAATGCAGGTAATATAGAGAACAGCACCAATGAGGAATGGGGGGAAAGAAGAGATAACTGGTAATGGCGGTGGGAGGAGAGAGAGATATCTGGTGTAGATGGTGGGAGGAGAGAGAGAGAGATAGAGATATCCGGTATTGGTGGCAGGAGAAAGAAAAGGCAGGAGCACCACGAACAAGCAAGGTTTAATTTGGGGAAATGGCACAAAGCAGATTTCCAGCTTAGCAAAATTTCATGAAGAATTTAGGAAGAACAAAGAGAGCGATATTAGGAAGTTAAATTGGCTTACGAAACTAGCAATTGGTAAATAATATTCATTTAAAGTGTTCATGGTGGATGAGAAAGTAAACATCAAAAGAGATGAGAAATTATCTTAGCAAAATTACATGAAGAATTATGGAGGAATGAAGGCTGAGAGAAAGAGAGAGATTAAGAAGTTATATATTGAGGGGTCAGTTTAAATGGTTAGCTTATGAAACTAGCTGTCAGCAAATAATACATTTAAAAAAGTATTAATGACGAATGAATGTATGAAAGATTGGGTCTTGTACTGATGCTAGAATTTAACATATCTTGCAACATCATACTTAATCATCTCAAATTAACAATGAAACTGCTGTGAGAAACAACAAAAAGAAACCATTTACTTACGAACATTATCAAGTTTTTCAATGTTTGGTAGTGTGCGGATTACAGTATTCCGATAGTTTTCTAGTTCAGATATTGGGTTTTTCTGTATCCACAATACTTTCAGGTTGGGTAGTTCTTTCAAATAGCAAAGTTCACCAAGAGTTGAAATATTGTTATTTCGGACATAAAGTTCTCGTAACTTTTTACAATTCTGGAAGTCTTTAATTGATTCAATAAAATTACTGCTGCAAAAGGCAAATTGATATGCTGTTAGTGTATTTTCTCTAAAAAAATGAAATATACAGCCAGTATATTGGTTTAAAATAATTTGAACATATACTGATAGTAATATGATGTTAATATATATTTGTCAATACTTTTAAGAAACATCATCAAATCTTTAATGAAAAGTCTAACATGAAAACACAATTTACAAATTTACTTCATTTAATAATAAAGAGTGAAACATATGCTAGACTTCAGGACATCACCATCATTATTATAGCTTTAAAGTCCACTTTTTGATGCTTACAAGGGTCAGAATTCATTGGGGGTTCATATTTTTACTATCAGAAACCTTTCCCATTGCCAACATTCATCTGTTTCCAAGTGAGGTAATATTTTCCCATGGCAAAATAAGTTTTCATGGAAAAATTGGAAATGAATGAAACTGCTTGTATGACAGCAACACTTGTTTACAACTGTGACATAGAGTAAAGGCTCCTTTCAGTCATGAATGACCATGAGATTACACTGAAAAAGTTCTCCTCTGAGGCACAAGTCTGGGCAAAGTTCTTTATAGAAAACTAGCAGTTACCCATGCATACCAGCCTCCCCTCTCCATGTCACTCATGTTATGAAAGGAAAAGGCCGATACAGCTTGGCACCAGTGATGTCACAACTCATTTCTACAGCTGAGTGAACTGGAGCAATGTAAAATAAAATGTCTTGTTCAAGAACATAACACACAGTCCAGCCCAGGAATCAAACTCACTATCTCATGATTGTGAGCCCAACACTCTAACTACTGAGCCATGCACCTTCACTATCACACACTGGCAAGACAAGTAGATACAAATATACATATTCACACACATATGTGCATGTGTGTCTATCAGATCCACTCAAAACATTTTGTTTACCCAAGGCAATAGTTGAAGACACTTGCCCAAGGTCGCACACAGAAGAGAACTGAATCTAAAACCATGTGGTTAGGAAGCAAGATTCTTAACCACACAGCCATGCTGGCATCTACTGGAAAATATTTAGATGGCTTACACTGAGTACAAGAAACAGCCTATATAGATACCTGCCTGCCTATCTATGGTAGGGGGTGGGGTGGGGTGGTGAACCCTGCTGTATCCTTTCACTACAACTTTCTCCCAGTTTCTGTTGTACCTGTATTTCAAAGGACCAGCCTTGTCATGCTGAATCTCCCTGAGAACTACATAAAGGGTACACGTGTCCGTGGAGTGCTCAGCCACTTGCACGTTAATTTCACGAGAAAGAAGTTCTGTTGATCGGATTAACTGAAACCCTCGTCGTCACATTCAATGGATTGTCACGAGATGTTAAGGTGGATTTTCTATAGCTGGATGCTCTTTCTGTCCCCATCCTCACTATGACCAGACATGTTTTCATGGAAGATTGGAAACAAAGGACACTGCTTGCATGACAGTGATACTTGTTTACAACTATTACGCAATGTCAAGACAAGGCGACAGTAACACACAAACACACACATATATGCATATGTACACGACAGGCTTCTTTTAGTTTCTATCTATTAAATTCATTTACAAGGCTTTGGTTGGCCTGGGGTTACAGTTGAAGACACTTGCCCAAGGTGCTATGCAGTGGGACTGAACCTGGAACCATGTGATTGGGCATCAAATTTCTTATCACACAGCCATACCTGCATCTTAATATTAAATAATCTATATCAAATAAAATAGTGAGAGAAAATATTGTTACACTATTCATTTAGAAACAACCCAAACAGATGGCAAATAGTTAAAATGAACACACAGACCCATATTTTCCTGTTGACTAATGGTAAACACAACCACAATAATGGGAGGCAACGGCCAAAAATAGACTGGTGAATCATAGTAGAGATCACTTGGTAACAAAGAGAGATCATAAGAGACAGATTAGAACCATAATTAAGACCGATTCATAACTGAGACAGATTTCATCATCACTAAAAGATTATCAGCCAACAATAAATATATAGTCAAGGATAATAGACAATGTGAGTAATTTTGAATGACACATCCTACTGCAACATGTTATTAACAGATGATTTAGCTCTTTCAACCTGAATTTTAATTTAATTAAAAAAAACAACTTAACTTCTTTAAAAGAGAGAAAGTACAGTAAAATGTCTAGACAGTTAATTTACAAATAACAAGCAAAATAACAATCAGCATATATATATATATATAAAGTTAAACTGCTTCAAACTATCTATAGATAGCCTATTTTTTTGTTTTTACTTAATTTTTATTTTAAATTCTATTTCAATCTTACCTAATGCTGCATACTTCCAAGTTTGGTAGTTTATTCATTACTGTAATGTCAGATAAATCACAAGACCTAAAAAAGAAAAAAAAAGAAATAATAATAACAATAACAATAATAATAAATGAAGAAACTTTCAAAATACTAAGATCTGGAAATAGAGGTAACTCGAATATGTAAAACTCGAATGTGGAGCCTAAAAACAGAAACAATTCCTATTATAGTAGGCAGATTAGGTATGGTAAAAAACACATAAAAAAACACCAGGACTTACAAGTATATATAACATATAGAAAATAGCACTACTAGGCACCGCACAGAGCCTATGTAAAACACTTTCAATACAGTGATAATAAGAGCACCACAACAAACCACAGCACATACCCAAGGTACACAGAGCTGCGCTTGGTAGTGCAATGAAAGCACATGATAAAAATAAGACTACTGTATAATAATAATAAATGCCCTGATGCAATACCAGGCACTGGCTCTCATGGCTTCTGATCGAAGTGATATCAAGTATATGTTTTGTCTTAATGTAAAAGATGGGCTTGTCAGTTGTTTGACCGTAACTAGTTGAGCATGTCTCTTGGTGGTTGACAATATGCGCATCTCTGATTATGAGCAGAAGCAGTGGGAGAGCATCATAGCCATGTGTTGAGAGGAATTCTTTGGGGTTTGAATAATTCACTCCTGGAAACATGGGTGTTTTGTTCAACATCCTTATTCAGGATCCTTTTGAGTAGGATGGGCTACTAGATCTAAAGAAAATTCTAATTGGGCCCTATATGCAAGGTCATGCGCTGTTTATCTTGATATGAAATCACCATGTTGCGCATATATGGTTGTGATGCATGTACCTAGTGTACCTTTATCAGATGGGTACATTGGGCTTTGTATATTTGTACCCCAGTGTCACTTTGATGGCATATGCTGTTCTCTCACTCAATAATAATAATAATAATTTTAAATTATGGCACAAAAAAAAAAGCCAGCAGTTTTGGTGGAGGGGTAAGTCGATTACATCAACCTCAGTATTCAACTGGCACTTATTTCATCAATCCTGGTGGAATTTGAACTCAGAATGTAATGATGGATGAAATGCCACTAAGCATTTTGTCCAGCGTGCTAATGATTCTGCCAAGTTACTGCCCTAACAATAATAATCCTTTCCACTAAAGGTACAAGGCCTGAAATTTTGGAGGACGGGTAAGTTGATTACATTGCTCCCAGTGTTCAACTGGTACTTATTTCATTGACCCTGAAAGGATGAAAGGTAAAGTCAACCATGGCAGAATTTGAACTTAGATTATAAGGACAGACGAAATGCTGCTAAGCATTTTGCCCGACCTGCTTACGATTCTGCCAGCTCACCACCTTAATAATAATAATAATAATAATCCTTTCTACTAAAGGCACAAGGTATGAAATTTGGAGAAAGGGGCTAGTTGATTACATCGACCTCAGTACTGTTCCATTCTTCTTATATACCAGTTGTCAAGTGGTGGTGAGGGACAAACACAAAGATGAACACACATAGTATTTATGTACACCCAGACACACACACAAAATGGGCTTCTTTCAGTTTTGTCTCCCAAATCCACTCACAAGGTTTTGGTCAACCCTGGGGCTATAGTGGAAAACATTTGCCCAAGGTGCCACACAATGGGATTGAACCAAGAACCATGTGTTTGGGAAGCAAACTCCTTACCATACAACCACACCTGCTCTTATATTATAAAACAATTATTAGCTTTATTGATTTCAATGCCGGGTGGATCAATGGGAAGTTGTAATGTTCATGTATTTCTTAAACGCATTAATAATATAAGTGAAGAGAAGCGCAGTGAAATAACCACCACTGAGAATCAAGACTACGTTGTAAATGTAGGCCAACAGAAGTTATCCCTCTACTCTGGCACTATCCATATAATTAAAAAACAAATAAATATAAAAACCGATTATAGCAGTGACTTGATCAATTCCTAGCAATATCTGAAGAAGGAATATTTATATTCTGAAATGTTATATTAGACTATAATTAAATTACAATAGTTATTACAGTCTACTCTGCATTGTTGTGCTATTCAAGAGACGTTATATTTTACAAACAATACACAATGCTTCTAGTGAACTACAATACTCTCTTAAAAATAATGATTTTAGCGTATGTACACAACCTGAAATTTGAAGGAAGGAATAATTAGTCGATCATTGACTCCTGTGTTTGACTGGTACTTATTTTCTCAACCCCAAAAAGATGAAAGGCAAAGTTTATCTCAGTGGGATTTGAGCTCAGAATGTTAAAGGCCAAAATAAATACCACAAAGTATTTTGTCTATATTTAAATGATTCTGCCACTCCTATGTCCTATATAATAATAATGATATAAAAAGCTGATAACTTCACTATCAAAATTCTTAAATTTTACATATATAAAAATACTAGACTATCCATGAACCATTGGGTCAGCAGGAAACTGAGTTTCCCAGCAATGGAATTTTATTTTGTGGGATTTTTCTTTTCCAGGTTATTTCGCATGCTTTCAATGAATGTGACACTGAAAGGTTAGAGTTTCTCCCCTTTCAGGATGAAGTTAAATTCCAAGCATTTTCCCGTTATGCACTGTTTTGGGTATTTATACCCTCAAACCCCGAATATCTCTATAACTACTGCTCCGATTTAAGCATAACTTGTTTCATTAACATTTCAGGGTAAAGTTAATTCAGAGTATTTTCCCATTATGCTCCAGTTTGGCTGGGTAACATTGCAAGCAAACAAACAAGATTCAAACTGACTTTTAATGTATTATAGATATGTTTGTCTTCCATTATGCTACATTTTTTTTTGTATTTCCTTTCATTTTATTCCAGATACATTATTTATCTGCAATAATTACCTATAGCATTATATTTCAAGTTTGATAGTTGATGGAATTCCACTGTTTTAGAATCTCACAGGAAATCATCTACAATCAATGAATATCTAATTTGTCTCTAGAATTTACGTCTTCTTTGGTTGCCATGGTTACAAACTAAAAGATTTAGAATCAGGAAAGCAATTAAGCCACTGCCAGCAATTTCATGTTCATTTTTTTTTTATTCTAGAAGAAAATAAATGAACAAACACATATATACACAAAGAGAGAGAGAGAGAGAGAGAGAGAGAGGAGGGAGGAGAGATAAATGGTAGTAGCTGCTCTCTCCAATGCTCATTCAGTAACCTTTTCTTTTTTCCTGTTATTGATATAAGACCAAAATGTATGGTTATGCAGTTACAAAGTGTTTAACAACTATATGATTCCTGGTTATGTCCCAATCTGTGACCTTTGGGCAAGTATCTTCTGCTATAATATGGAAACCCATTATATATCATCATTACTGTTTTACATCTGCTTTCCATGCTGGTATGAGTTGGATGGGTTATTGCCTCTTCCCTAGATGGGCTAGGAACTCATAAGTTTCACTTTTGGCTTGGTTTTTACAGCCAGAAGCTTTTTCTAATACTAACCATATACAGAGTATACTGGTTTCAATCTGTCATAACACCAGCACTAGAAAGGGTGTTAAAATGTTGACAAGGTTAAAGGATCCTCACAGCCCTACACTTAACAGTGTAATGGGTGTATTTATATTGCTGCTCCTGCACCAGAGAGGATAGGGATTAAAGACGATGGATAGTAAGATGTGGTTAAGTGGTGAGAGTGGCTGTTAATACCAAAAGGCCAGAAGGGGAGTGTAGGCAGTATGGATCCTTCAAGTAGATGTCTCAATATGATGAGAGAGATAGTTTGTTAGAGATAAGGGGAGCCGTGTTGGAAAGAGGATCTGACAGGTCCTGTGGCATTCGTAGTTACACTGGAAATGATGTATGGTGAACCAGATATACACTGCTATCCACAGTTATAATGGCAGCATAGAAGTGTGATTGAGAAGAGTAGACAGTGACTGAGCATGAGTGCTTGAAGCATAAGTGATAAAAGCAAGCTCAAGAGAGACATGAGTGACAATGGCACGATAAATGAGTGATAAGGGAGGTGGTGCTGAGTGAGAGGTGTGTTAGAGGGATGAGAGGCTGTCAAGGTCAGAGATGTAGCTTTGACAGTTTGTATATAAACATACATACAAGCATACACATATACATACATATAACTAAAAGTACATGCCTATACACACACACATACATACATATATATATATAATATATATATATATATATATATATATTATATATATATATATATATATATATATATATATATACATATATATATACATACATATACACACACACGTATATGTATATATAAATACACACACAAATATGTGTGTGTCAAGACATTATATGATGGCTGTAAATGAGTATTGTTCATTTCCGGTCTTCTGTGAAAAATATGTTTAGCTATGGGAAAATATTAACTTGCTTGGAAACAGGAGAGTGTTGGTGATAGGAAGAGCATTTGACTATAAAAAAATCTGCCTCAATGAATTCCATTTGGCCCATGCAAACATGGAAAAGTGAACATTAAAAGATGATGTATATATATCATGATAGATTGTTAGCCACTACACTCAGTTTTTCTTTCCTTGTTTTTTTCTGTCCCTTTCTGTAGAAGAGCATAGGGTCGAAATGTAAAAGACTTTTTCTATTCCTGAGTGTTATACTAATACATCTGTTTGTTTTGTACACCACCTGTCTTCGTCTTTTGTTTTTTTCACAAACTCTCCCAATATATATATGTATGTATGTTTGTATATTTATATATATAAAGAAGAGTTTGTGTGTGTGTGTGTGTGCACATATGTTCCTTATGCATTCAAAAACTTAGTTGCTGATTTTGACATATGGGGTATCAAAAGATTGAGCAATCTTTTGGCTACCAAATAAACTTTATTTTCCTTTACATATTTGCATTACAAAAATTTAACATTATAATATTTCTATAAGTCAACTATTGTAAACAACATTTTATACCATGACAATGTCACATTTTCTATATGAATGTGTATGTGTGTTTGCATGTTCATTATGTACATTAGGCTGATGACTGAGAAGTATATGTGTGTGAGTGTATGTGAGGGTGTATGCGTCTGTCAGTATACATACATTTTTGTGACACACACACACCATCTAAAAACAGCAACAGGCACACAAAGGGACAGAGATAGGCCCGAGGTGAGCATGAATGTGTGTCTGACTCAGTATATGTCTGTGACTGTACTGCCCAACATAGAAACATGCCAATTTTGAAAGATTTTAGTTTAGTTGTAGCCTGAACACTGAACGAATAACAGCATTCACTTTGAAGTATCACTGTTTGGATTTTCCTTTTCATCATGGAGAATATCAGTTTAAACAGCATTAATGGTTATCACTACTTATGTGCTGAAATATTATTCTGGTTTTTATAACCAACATAAAGATTTGGCTGATTTGGACAGCATTTGCAAATACATCTGAAAAAAAAATGTTATTCTGGTTACTATAACAAATTTGGAAACTTGGGCAAAGTAGAAAGCCTTAGTGGCTCTTTCAATATAATTACAGAAATGTTATTCCAGTCTTTATAACCAGTTTCAAGATAATGCTTTTTCAACAGTCCTACCATCCTTATATTCCTGCTATGCTGTTTTAACAGTGTTAGTATTTATTCTACAGCCTATAACCTTACACAGTTAAAATATATAGTAAGTGATGTCAAATTAATTTATACCTTGCTACATACATCCTTCAGTAAATAAATGTTTTCAATTACCATAAAAACCCATGTAATTTGTGCACCTGTGTAATTTACGCAGGTGATTTTCTGGATAAAAATTGTTAAAAAAGCTTCTACTTGTGTAAAATTCACACCCAAACGTTTTCAGAATTGCCAATATGGCAAGGGAAAATGTTTTCAATTTTGTTGTATTTAGCATAATTCCACTTACTTATGATTAGATTTTATTAAATAAAAATGATTTCTATTTAACAGGTATTACATTGAAAGCTATTAAATTAAGAAGTGTTTGTGTTGTTTATAATAAACTTTATTTTACATTTCTTGCCCACAAGAGATTATGTCAAATCTTCTGTATGTCTTCTAAAATTATGATCACAGGCAAAGTTGATGATAATTCTTATCAACAAAACCAAGCTGATAAATATGCACAAGTGTTGCAAAATAAGTTTAATTTCCAATAAACATCAGCTTGGATGACACTTTACTCAACCAACAGAGAAAGGTGATTGATCAAACTGATTATGTAAAACAGAATTCTGATTGGTTGAAAGTGTCTTGTCTCAAGCTCTGATTTTCTGTCTATTCTTGCCGGAACCTTGGATACAGAGTATTGAAATTTTAATTCCTTTCCCACTCATAAAATGTCAAGCAAACTTAAAAATTACCGTTTTAGCCAGGAGACCAAACTGTTAGTTTGGTAACCTGCTAAAATAAACATTAAAAATCGAAAGGAGAAAATAAAACAGCTTTGCAAGTTTAACTCAGTGTTTATAGAACAAGAGAGGTGCAAAATTTAAGATGTGGTTTGTTAGAATATGCATGTCTGTGAGGAGACAGAAACAAGAATAGCAAAAACCTACTATACCAAAAGAACTGGTAATACATACATTACAAGTGTTCTATGAAAAGAACACAAGGTTGTTGCATAACTTAACATGAATGTGAGATGACATTAAACATTGTATAAGGTAAATGAAGGTTTCTGTAGGAATGCTTAGTCATGTTCACTTTTTATATAGAAAAAGTAAGCATTGTATTGTCCAGCATAAATAAAAGTCAACTTCATTATATTTTTTCTGTAAAATCTTATTCTGACATTAAATGAGTCAACTTCCAGTACAAATGTTTAAATTTGTATGTCATTTTTCAACAAAAAAATTTCTGAAACAATTCTGGAAACAATCTACTCATGTAATTTATGCACACCCTAAAGTTTATGTTTGTTTTTGTGAAATAATGTGCATAAATTACATGGGTTTTTACAGAAATTAATGTTCACAACAGCAACATATTCCTTTGTACACACTTTGTTCAGCATTCATTTAAAAATTGTAAAATAATAAATTATTTTGGTATGAAAAATTGAATTATGCCTTCTGAATTTTCTTGGTGCTTGGCTTTCTTCACCATGACTTTCAATCCTGAATTTTTCCCTGGGCATGGACACACTGAAACTCCGACATCTGGCAGCTGACTTGGCAGACACGCATAAAATTATCAACCATCGTACAAACAATAACTCTGAGCACCTTTTCAAACTCCACCCATCTAACACCCGTGGACATATTTACAAAGTAAGAAAACAGCACAGCTCCCATGACTTCAGGAAACATTTTTTCACGCTGAGAGTTGCTGAAACATGGAACAAACTGCCGGCATCAGTTGTTAGTTGTCGGAGCACTGCATCCTTCAAGACTTCCATGCTTCCTGAGATTCGCCAGCACTACACTTGATATTCTCCCCTCCATACACGCACAAGCATGTATCTGACTCATGCATTGTTCGCTTTGCAGACATTTCTACATTACTGCATGTACTTTATATGCACTTTCTGACAAGTTGTGGTGCACCTGAGCACCGTATACAATAATTTCATTATTATTATTATTATTATAACATTTAGTACATGTTCCAAATAAATGTTGACTTTCTGTACTTTGTTACATTGGTGGTGCATAGTAATTTTTGCTAAACTGGTGACTTTCCGACACTGGAAATATTCCCTAACAAAAATTTTTATAGCTTAACTATGCTATAGAAAGTATGTTTTGCACCTATATTGACTACATTTCGTTTTGCTTGAACTTCATGTGTGTATGTTTTGCTGTACCAGTGGCATGTAAAAGCACCTATTACATTCTTGGAGTGGTAGAGACCATGCCAAATCAGACTGGTGCTTGGTGTAGACCCTCAGCTTACTAGCCCTGGTCAAACCATCCAACCCATGCCAGCATGGACAATGGATGTTAAATGATGATGATCACGATAATGATATGCTTGCATGTTTATATCTGTGCAGTGAGAAGCAGTACAGTGAAACTTAAATATGCGGTAGAATCTCTCCATTACATTTTCACATTTTGTATCTTACAAGTACAATGAAATACGCACCAGACAAAATACTGGTACTGAAATAAATCAAATAAAACAATGACTGGAAGCAGCAGAATAACTGAATAAAAGAAAAGTTATTATGTAAATGACTGATTAAAATCTGAAGCCAAAGTTATGAATAGAAAATGAAATATCTAACTTCCAGTAACATTGAAGCTAAGCCATCTAATTACCGTCTTCAGCAGTAATAACTCATTTCTATTTCAAAGATATTATCTACTTTATATTAAAGAATAAAAAGAAAGAAAAAAGGAAAAAGCTGAAGAAGAAACCTATTTGTGATGACTAAACCTGCTTAAAATAGCAGTCAAATCTTTTACAGATTACACCTAATGGTCCCTAATAATTCAGTCAAACCACTGCCCTCAACTGCTACTTTATTTTATTGATGTCAAAAGAACAAGAGGCAAAGCTGATTTCAGTAGGATTTAAATGCAAAAAGCTGGAACAAAAATACCACATGGTATTTTCTGTTTCTTTACTACCCACAAGGGGCTAAACACAGAGAGGACAAACAAGGACAAACGGATTAAGTCGATTATATCGACCCCAGTGCGTAACTGGTACTTATTTAATCGACCCTGAAAGGATGAAAGGCAAAGTCGACCTCGGCGGAATTTGAACTCAGAACGTAGCGGCAGACGAAATACTGCTAAGCATTTCGCCCAGTGTGCTAACGTTTCTGCCAGCTCGCCTTTTCAGGGTATTTTGTTCTATGTGTATGAACCCAGGACTACACATCGAATGAGAATACCTGTTGTTGATTGGCTTCTTTTATCCCTCTCTCTCTCTTTCGGAGAGGCACTGAGCAGCTATACGCACACATACACACACGGCAGTAACTTCCACCTACCGAATTCAATCACAAAGCTCCGGTCGGCTCGGGGCTACAGTGGAAGACACCTACCCAGAGTGCCACGCAGTGGGACTGAACCCGAAACCATGTAACTAGGAAGCAAGCTCCCTAACCACACATTCTTTATCAATTGCTCTGTGGAGGATAATGTACGTGCAATTTTAAATAGGGAATTCATCACTGATATTAAGTATTTGAATGAACATTTACTATCTGAATATAAGCATATGCATATATATGTGTCTTTGGTAGAAATGAACAAAAGGATCGCCCAGATGATAGCCTATTTCCCAATGAAGTTGCATTGTGCTGTAGAATATAATGTTGGTGAATATGCAATTGAAGCAGTGAGTAATCTTAGGCTGGTGATTGTTGTGGTGTTACTGATGTAAGAACAGGTGTGGATGACTTATGCATGTAATGAGCTGAGCATACTTAAAAAGTATCTGGTTGGGTGTTACTGGCAGCTAGAGATTTTCTAACTAAAAGATTATGGAGATTTTAAAAAAATCTTTTTTGAAGGAGAGGTAGTGTTGGAAAGATCAGGGCAACTACAAGATCAGAAAATAAGAGGGTAGAGGATAAGTGAGTGGCAGTATAGTTGATGGCCTGGGTCTGCTGGAATGTGAGATATACAACTAATCAAGAGGTACCCACAAATGAAGAGGTGCTTCAGTTTAAGAGTAAATTGATGTTGCATAACTTGTGAAATCAGCAGAAATGAGAGAATGGAATAGTAGATCTAGATCAGCGGTTCCCAAACTTTTTCAGGCAGCCATCTCCTTGGCACCTGGCCACATTACTAGTGCCCCCCCACCTCCTCATCGCCACAAACATAGACCACTTTCTGCAGAAAATTCAAAACAAGTGTATTTCACAAATAAAACTTAGTCTAATTAACCTTTTTTTTTTAACACCCTCTTTGGTCACCTCATTATCACTCTGCTTTTCTTCAACGCCCTGCTGGATCTTTCCAGTGCCTCCAGGGGGCAGTACCGACTACTTTGGGAACCACTGATCTAGAGTGTCAGTTACAGTAAGACTGAATTCTAGGGCAGTATGAAATGAGTTAGTATAAAGGATGAACTATCAAGTTGCTATATGGTTAGTCATTAATGTAACAGCTTCAAACTTCTGGGGTGGATCCAGTGAAACAGGCAAATAGTACACCATACTACAATACATTATAGTGTTACATCATTGCACAACATATGAACCAATGTAGAAGTCACTCTGAGTTTTCTCAACATGCTAGAAATAACAGCCAAGACTCCTGATAATTACCCTCCCTAGAGTGGTACTGAGTTCTCTACACATAATACAGGATGGTCATGGATGGAATGCCTTTGAACATAGGTCTGCTCAATCAGGGAAGCTCTACAGCTAATCAACAACAATACTACATAATATACAGCTTTACATTCATTTTTATGATGAATGAAATGGTGTTTGTGGGAGTCATTAACATTCTACAGATGGAGATGTTTTGATTAATAATGCAATGAATCTGTTTTATGTTACTTAAATGAAGTTTGATAAGCAATAGTAGTAACAAGTAAGGTTTGAACTCGTTTCTGTGTGGTCAGTTGTCTAATACCTCAACCTCACAGCTTCCCACAGGATAGCAAACCTAATCCATCAGCCTGTTAACATTACCACCTGGCTATTATGTACTTTTAGTAGAGGTTACTCTGCTGACATCATTCAAACCAGATTTCCAGTCTGAGGGTAACTTGATGCCTTGTACTGACTCCTACAGTAGCAACTCCTGATTATGGTTCCTGCAACTCTTTTCATCCTTGGAAGCCCTGCAAAAATTTATGGGAACCTTCAAGGGAGGCTTCTACACAGTCACTCAACCTCAAATTATATCCTTTGACCTTATTTAATAAGAAAAGGAATATCAAATAGTACTGTCCTAGACTTTAAAAAGGAAGATGAGGTTAAAATATAGGTTTAAAATATTTATGAATGAGTATTGTTTGTTCCTCTCCAGATTAAATAACCCCATTCCACATGTGCACACACACACACAATATTTGAAACAAATTAACAAATTCCTAAATGGTCGAGTAGTCTGACATACTTAATCTGAAGAATTTCTTCATCTCAATGAACAACTCATGTTACTTTAGAAACATGAATCAAATGAAGTACAGAAGACTTCAAGCCATACGGATGAATCTACGTTGGATTGTGCTGTTTCTGTTTTAATGTAGTCTTAAGAGAGACTGTTTTTTTTTTCCTTCTATCAAATGCAGACACATTTGTGATTTTTGTTATAGAACAGCAAAGACAAAAATAAATATTATGAAAAGGAAATTAAAATAAACAAAATCCCGCAAATACACACTGATAAAAATATCACACACAGACATGTATCTATTTATCAATCTCTCTCTCACCCTCTCTCTATGAATGTATGCCTATTTGTTTGTGAGTACATCATCAGTATATCAGGTGATGAAAGATAGCAACAAGTGGCAAAAAGCCTTGCTAAATAAGACCCACCCAACCCATAGCAGAATTATAAATTGGACATGACGAATTAATGATGATGATGACTCATAAGCATCAATATTTTATTTTGAAGTGATAACTACTACCATTAACATTACAACCACCACCATCATCAGCGATAACAAGCCAATGAGAGTATTGACATGGTTGTTTGACCTGGTAGCAATAGTAACTAAATCTCCCTCAAATCACATCCTATAGTTTTAAATATAGAGAGCAGAGTTCTTTTGTTTGAATTATGAAAATAAAGAATTTAGTAAAATAACTCAGTCATTATTAAGCTGGGGTTTGGAACAAATTAACATGGAATTTTGATGGCAGTAAACAATCTAATTTTTTTCTCATCAGCCCTCAAAAACTTCCATAATTTACATAGCTTTGTCCACTCTTCTATAAAGCATCAAATTATCTTCTCAAATCTAGTGTAAAAAATTATTTTTCCCTGATGATGGAAATGAATCTTAAGATTCATATGTAATCTGTACGAATGTACTCCTGAAACGATCACTGGAACACCTTATTTTCCTCTAACATATTATCCAAAACTCTTTTTAATGTCTACTATGTTCTCTATATTATATTTTGAATTTAAAAAAAGAAAATGTTCTTTTTCTATATTTCATCATTTTCATCTATATTCTATTATTATTATGTTTACATATCTATATGTTCATGTATATTTTTAGTATTTATGTATTTTAATATTTCTATAATTTTATATTTCTAATATATCAATACATGTTTTAGATTGAACAATTCTTATTTTATCTTAATTAAACCCGTGAGGCAATGACGAAAGACCGAGATCTCTGGAGATATGCTGTGACTGCAAAGACCCGACAAATAACATGAGTTCATGGCTGTTTCCTGCACCAGCTTCACATAGCAGCCCCAGCCCATCCAAAGTACCTTGGATTGCAGGACGGCCTGCTGTGCTTACCTTGGATCATAGGGCAACCTGCTGTGCTTGAGGAGACCTATTGAGTCAAGTACATCAACATCAAAATCAAAATCAAATGGAAATTGTAGTTGTGATACCTGTGCTGGCGGCACATAAAAAGCACCATCCGAATGTGGCCGATGCCAGTGCTGCCTTGACTGGCGTCCGTGCTGGTGGCATGTAAAAAGCACCAACCAATTGTGGTCATTGCCAGCCTCCCCTGGCACCTGTCCTGGTGGCACATAAAAAGCACCCACTACACTCACAGAGTGGTTGGCGTTAGGAAGGGCATCCAGCTGTAGAAACACTGCCAGATCAGACTGGAGCCTGGTGCAGCTTCCTGGCTTCCCAGACCCTGGTCGAACGGTCCAACCCATGCTAGCATGGAAAACGGACGTTAAACGATGATGATGATGATATATGTGTTAATTGTAGCCTGCTGAATTTGAACCTTTTCTGTTGTATCTATTTTACTTGTATATGAAAGTGGTGGTTGAAGATCTCTGAAGATATCCAGAGTGTTTTTAATGCAAAGGATTTAAAACTGTTCTATAGTCTTTTGCATGTAGTATATGGTCCAACAACTTCATCTATTATTTTCTCACTGATCTTTGTCATGACTCGAGAGTTGTTATAAAAAGACTAATTTACAAATGGACAGATTGATTTGTTTGTTAATCTGTTGTCTTTATCTCTACCATTTTAAATTCCTTCATTGCTTTTTGAATATCTTAAGAAAAGATGAAAGAAGTTTGAGGGAAGTTCTGTCTTTGAGGAAATTTTATGAAAAGCTGTCACTATTTAGCCCTAAATTAACCCTGATCTAACAGACTATGGTCAAAGGCATTCCATCTTTGACCATCCCAACTTTTTAAGGGTATCTAGAACTATATTATTTAACCTCTTTTGATACCAACCCACTAATACTGCCCCTGGTGGAGTAAGCTGAGGGTCTGCCATTATTATTTTCTGAAACAAAGACTATACAGGGTTAGCAAAAAATGCAGCAATGACCAAAAAATACCTTATGCACCCTGTATATGTATATATGTGTAAATATATATATATATATATATATACACTTTGGGTATGGTAGATGAGTTCAGCAAAAATTTAGATTCAGATCAATATGGTACTTAAGTTGAGGTACCGGAATTTAGTACGGTATTATCCATACAATTTCAAACTAAGGTGATTAAAATCAAAATAAGCAACAAGGATATCCAGAGGTAATGCAGTACGATCACTTCATGCAACTCCATTTAATTGAACAATGCAATCATTATATCAATTTAAAATGTAGAGCTATCTTCAGCTGCACAAAGACATAGAAGTTAATTAAATTAGAACAGATGGACACATTAGTATAATTATACCTAAAATCTCCAAGAAGTTAAGGAGATAGATAAAGAACATGTTGTCTCTATTTCAGCATAGAAGTTACTAAAATTATCAAGAAGACTCTGCCTGCCACTAATTTTTTGTCTTTATGGGGTCAGTTTTAATTTATAGACTAGTTTAGCAAATCCCTTGTATATCTAAGGCTGAGAGAACAGAGGGCAGTATCTGTTATAGGTAGGGCTGAGTAGAGTAGATAGACATTCTAGTTGGTATAGTCATAAAACATCAAGATTTATTATAAGCAATATCATGAAGTTTAGTAAGGGAAAACTTAAAACAAGATGTTAGCTGATAATTAAGGGGGTTGCCCAGTAGCAGACTATTGATAATGAAACAGGGGAGGTTTTATCATATGGTACTATAGTTAAATATATTAAACAATGTTGCTATGTATACATTTAAAGTATTAGGGTAATCAAGAAGATTATTAAGAAGAATATAACAAAAGGATAGAAATTTATGAATACTTTTGAGTATATACCAAACTTCTTACCACAATAGAGGGAGGGAAAGAAATTATCCAGAAATAGTTCAATATTGTATTCTTATGTACTAACTCATCAGATGGTATCTGTGAATATTGATTAATTGGTATATACTGGTATTAATAAAGGAGTATTGGGGTAACTGAACATGCCAATTATTTATTAATAAAATTTTAATCTAAGCAGTATTTTTTTTAATAAGTAGTGAATATCCCACTATAGTTTTATATAAGCTAAATATGAATTTATAGAGATATAAAAATTAGATTAATTTTATAAATAAATAAAGGCTGATTATAAAATAATAAAGAAATAAAATAAAATAATCAAGTAGGGCAGAACACCATATAAAAGGAAATAAAATGGCTTAATTACTACTACTATGGTAAAGTATATGTAGCTTGTTAACACCAATAGAGAAGATTTTTAGAAAAAGTATAATTCAAAATATATTAGACTAAAAATTATATATTTACTTATTCAGCTAATATCAATAAAAGACTGATGTTTGGTATCAGCTAAAGGAATATTTAAGTTATGGAAAAATCATATTTTACAGTAATCTTTTTTTAAAATTAAGGGTTATATTATAGGTTTAAAAAATTATTATTGTTACTCCCTACATGATATTTATAGTTTCTTAGTGGTACTTGTTTAGAAGGGTTATTTATATAAAGGCCCTTATAAATACTAAGACCAGGATAGTAGAGCCATTTAAGGAATTAAATCAAGTTATTTCTAAAGATCATTACAATGGGCCAAGACAACTGGTGATATGCTGTGCTTGAGGCCCACCCAGCAACCTCCTTTTCCCTCACAACCCACCCATACCCACCACTGCTTTTTCCCCCTCTCCGCCATTCTCCCTCACATATTCACCTACTTTCTAGCAAGGAATCTACGGTTTCATATTGCAGTGAGAGCGAGTGGGCCATATCATTTACATTATATATTTTTTTTTCATTTCACATCATCCAGCAAATGTTTTATGTCCCCACCCACCGCATGTCTTTGTATGTCCCCTCTATATTTAGGCCTTGTGCCTGTAATAAAGATTTAATACAATATGCCCCTGTTAAATTCCCTCCCCACTCCTTTTGGAATCTTAAGAACTCACCCACCTCTCTCAATCCCTGGTCCACTTCACTTTATACACCATTCTGTAACGTGGGTGTACAACCCCTGCCCTCTCTCTGTCACATCTTCACCATCATTCTCTCTATTTGAGGTAGCCATGTTTCTCTTCTAACATGGGACACCTTTTCTGTCTCTCAATACTAACTCCACCCCAGTTGAAGGAGTCTTGTCTTGCAAGTTACTCGGTGATGTCACTGCTACTGGTACCATGTAAAAAGCAGCCAGTACACTCTGTAAAGTGGTTGGCATTAGGAAGAGCATCCAGCCATAGAAACCATGCCAAAACAGAAAGCAGAGCTTAATATAGTCTTCTATTTGCCAGTTCCTATCAAACCATCCTACCTATGCCAAAATGGAAAATGGATGTTTAAATTATAATGGATGATGATGTAACTCATGTTAGCAAGCAAAGAGAAATGAATGTAAAAACAAATGAATGAACTATATATATAGCCATTATCCAAGATTTATCAAACATACCCTTTGTTGGTATGTGAGGGGCAGACAAATTCGATAATTTAAACAAATAAAGAATGAATCCATAAAATAGAACTGAACAACAAGAATAAATGTATTGAGGCATCACCCGAAATCCACTTTGGTCAGGTTGGGTTTATAGTAGAAGACAAAGTGTCATGCAGTGGAACTGAACCTGAAAACATGTAGTTAGGAAGCAAATGTCTCACTATATAGCCATGTCTGTGTTAACATTTATATATAAAAAAAACAAAAATTCAATTTAAGTAATAACAAACAAGCTTCAAAAGTGTGTAAAAATGCCATCAGAAAATGAATTAAAAAACCTCAATTATAATAAAAGATCAGAACATAAAAAGTATAAAAACATAAAATTTAGTAATAAATGATATGTGTCACAATAAAAAAAGCAGACTTAGACAATTAAATAAGTCAGTCAAATTGAAAAAAATTGTTTACATAGTTATAACAATAGGTATAATGAATTTTTAATTCAGTAATAACAAAATTGTCATTATCATAGATGTAATGGTACAGTAATTACTGTTACAATGTAGAATTATAGCCACTAATGGTATAACAATTTTTTATTCGGTAATAACATAGTTACTATTACAATAAGTGAATGAATTTTTATCTATTAATAAAGCCTTAATGAATTTAAAAATTGATTCTAATGACTGTTATCAAATATTTCATCAGCCAAAGTGAAAGAGTTCCATATCTCTATGATACAGTTAAAAACGAGGACAAGAGTTGGTATATGAAAATGGACATGTTAATCTTTGTATCTGTGAATATGCTGTTGGTGCACGTTATTTATTTCACAAAGCAATTGGGAAAAAGGAAGGCTGACTTAGTTATGTTGGTGTATAAATGCTCAATTATCTATAATGTATCCTGTCTCCTGATTTTAAAGAAATCTAAGTGCTATTTATAAGCAAGATTGTGGAGAAGGAAAACAATTATTGGATTACTGGAATTGGAGCCAGTGAAAATGTACCAACTCTAATTAAATGTAAATTGTAATTTAACTCATTAGAATTAAAACCAGCCAAATCTAACCCAAATATTCTACCTATTTTATGCTTAGACTGACCAAATCCAGCCTTTCATATCTATCCTACAATGTGATTCTAAAAATAAACACATCATTGAAATCTTGAAACTACAGTATAATGCATGGTCAGTTCAAAACAATATGAATATATAAGCATTACCTCTAACAGAATAATCTGAATGTTAAAGGGTTAAAGAGTAATTTCCAGTTTCAGATACTAATTTTTTTTCCTTTCTTTTTCATTGAAAATAATTGGATCAAGTTACCATATTTCTGTTGAAATACACTGCCTTTGCTTTAGTTAATTTTGAAGAGAGAAAGAATTTAGTAAAATAACTCTGTCATTGGGTGTTTGAAACAAATTTTGATGGTAGGTTTTAATGCAGATCACCTTAAAACAAGAAGTTTGTATTATAGAATCTGGTGTGGTCTCAGATGGATTGGGATCAAAAGGGCTTCTATAAAAAAGCATCTGCTAGAAGCAATATTATTTTTTGATCAGGATTTTTAAAAATATAACACTTATTCTAAAGATACAATGTTTCTTTATAAATTTTGCAGGGATAAACTTTTCAATCATTTACAATGTAATTTTTATTTCATTTCATGTCACAAATTTTATAATCAAACAATATTTTAATCTCAAAAAGTAAGGGTTATGCACTTTTTTTATAGTTTATTATTCTTATATCCTTTTGATAAAAGTTAATTTAAAAAAAAAATTTTAAGTTTTGTCTAATGCTTCATTATTTGTAACTTCCTTAATAAAAAATATATAAAAAGCCAAAATGGCAAAGTTACAGTCTTCAAACTCAAATTTTAACAGGTTAGGATTTTTAAATTAATGCAATGATTCACAATAGCCATGGATGTTGTGCTTCTAGTCAATGTAGGAAATATATAATTAATCAAGTTACATATTACAAATAGGAGTTGGAATTGAAGGGTTTTGTGTACCAACTCCACAGCCCTATAAGGAAGTGAGATGTTTGAAACCAAAAAAGTGTTTATTGAAATATTTGAACTTTTCTACTAAGTCCTATGTTATGGAGACCAGAAAACTACAAAAAGAAATGAAAAGACTAAGTTTCATAGATGTGATAAAGAAACTGAATATTTTTGTCCTTGAAAGTGTTAAAGAAAAGACATATATGACTGTATGCTTTATTAACAATTTTAGAAATAAGCTTACTAAATTTAAGATTGCTTTCTATAATAACTCTAAAGTTCCCTTGTGGTTTCATAAGGGTAACAAATGTAACTGTGGAACAAACGGTATGGAAGAGAAATTTAGAACCAAAAAACAATAGCAACATATTTGTCAATGGAAAGCTTCAAAGCAGTTAATAGATCAAAGTTCAAACGAACTTAAGTCTCCTTTAAAGAAGGCTACATTTGAAATATTTTTCACAATTCATTTATATTTTAATATCATCAGCATAAATGCTTAAATTTACATTTTTTTTGACACATTTGTCAGCCTTATTTTCATAAATAAAATAGGTCAATCACATTGGCTACAAGTTACAGGCAATCATTTAGGAAATTATGTTGCTTACATTGAAAGGTAATTTTGGAAAAAACCCAATACTTAAGTAGAAACATTAACTGTTGATTGGAACCTAACAAGACAGTGTAAATGGCATAATCAAATGCTTTTGAAAGATTTAGGTAGGCAACATGTGAAAATAGAATCAGGATTATTGATCTCTGAAACTGCAGTGCTGTAGTTTTCAATTATGTTTACAACAGAAGTATATTCTTTTTGACTAATTTCAAGTTGGGAAGTGTTTTGATGCAAAATAACTTAAAATAAATGACAGCAAGCACATGATAGTAATATAAGGTAGTAATTTTTAATATCCAAATGGGAATCCTGTTCATAAACAAAGGTATGACAATACGATTTTCCAGGTATCTTCCAGAGTCCAGAATTTTTCTAGCTTAAAGCCTTACTAAGTGCAGAACTGAAGAGCTTAACGAATATAGGTAATCTATGTAGACCAGAAACATATTTCACTTTTTAAATTTTTGATAGAATCAAATATATAAGAAACATCAACATTATATGTTATTCTGAGAAGCAGTATTTTGTGATCAAATACTGTCAGAACACTACTGAAAATAGAAGCAAATTACTAGATTTTGTAGATTTTAACACAGTAATTTACTTTTTGTTTTCAAAGCTATTTCCTTATCATTGAACTAAGTTTCATGCTATAAATTTTGCACTTTTGATTGTTAGAAGCAGACAGATTAATCTTAAACTGTTTCCAGAGATTATTTATGTGTAAAATATTGGTTTCAAATTTTGATACAAGGCCAGCAATTTCAGGAGAGGGGGGTAAGCTGATTACATCAACCATAGTGTCCAACTGATACTTAATTTATCAACCCTGAAATGATGAAAGGCAAAGTCGACCTTGGCAAAATTTGAACTCAGAACACACAGACAGATGAAATGCCACTAAGCCTTTTCATCATCATCATTGTTCGACCGTGGTCGAGACAATGGAATTTACCATGCTACGCCAGACTTCACGGTCCATCATGGCATTACGGAGGTCCTATTGCTGGATGCCTGTATCCCTGGAGATTACATCAGGGTAGGAGAGTGTGCGCCCTCTGGTATTGCGAGTAGATGGCTTCCAGAGGAGAAGAGTAGAAATTACTTCTTTTTCAACTCTACAACAATGTCCAGCAAACTGGACTCTCCTACCTTTCACAATAGATGACACAGGTGGTAGTTTCCCATGTATTTGCATTTTGGTTGGATGGCGCTTCCACGAGAGGTTTTGAGCTCTCATAAGGAGGCGAGTGTAGGTTCCATCCAACCGCCTCTCAAGCTTCTTTGATAACGTCCAGGTTTCTGAGCCTTTTACCTGGCATGATAACAGTTCTGCCAGCTTGTTGTCTTATTTATGTATAAAATATTGACTTATAATTAACCTTGCTGCTATTTTGAGAAGTTAAACTTTATGTCTTGAAATGTGTCTATCATTTAAGTGATGTAAGTATATCAAATTTCAAATTGATATAAGAACTGACAACTTTAGATGATAGTCAACTAAGATGTTACTGATCTTGTGATTTTCATATTTTTATGAGACATAGCAATGTGTCTATGAAGTCTGTTTCACAGTCATATGTAAGGATATATATGTAAATATAAAGGTAAAGTTTCCTTTTTGAGTCATACCAACTCATAAGGAGCAGTTTCCACAACCTAACTATCATGAGTCCAACACCTTAACCACTAAGCCATATGCCTCCACACACACAAACACAAAGGGTGCGATGGGTAAATTGTTGCCATTTTATACTTTTAATTTCGTACATGTGCATTGTTTGTTCTTGATTTTTGTTGACTACATAGTATAGTAGGGTCAATTGGGCACCGTTTGTGAAATAAATAACACCATGACGCAATTCACTCTGCCAAAAATTTGGAAACTACATGCTGTACTGCTTGGCATTGGTGCCGGAAGCTCCAATATGAACATTTCAGAGTGTTTGGGTGTTAATCTGAGAACGTACTGAGAGAGATAAAAATCAAACATCATGGTGTTTGAGTGATCACCAGTAATGGCAACATTATGCTTCCATTTATCTTCCCACATGGAAGCCTACATCAAGTTCCCAGAGGAGGTAGTTCTGCCCTGGGTAAAGAGGTGGCTGCTGGAAGACCCTATGTTGCAACAGAACTCTGCATCATGCTACACAAGCAGGAGAATGCAGTCATGGCTGTCAGATAATTTTGACGACCACATCACCCCTAACTCCCCAGACTGCAACCCTCATGATTATTATTTGTGGGGTGCAGTTGAGCAAGAGACCAACAAAACTCCTTGTAACACAAAAGATGACCTGAAGGCAAGGATTATGGCAGCATTCACCAACTTAAACAAGGAGACTGTCTACAAGGGTTGCAAGAGATTCTGAAGTCGTCTGGAGGTCATGGTTGAAGCCAATGGTGATTTTATTGAATATATTTACTCTTCAGTATTTCAACATATTTTTATGTAATTTTGGGAATTAAATCTGTTAAAATAAGATGACAGTGTTATTTTCATTTTTATGTAATTTAGACGACAGTTTATTCACTGCGTCCCGTATATTATATGTAAGGATCTTGTACTAAAGTCTTGAACTAATCCAATGTGAGTGAAATTAGGGTGATGGTAATTGTGGTGAAGTCTATCAGATCAGCTATATTTGTTCTTCCAGGCTCAATTGAAAATCTAGTTTAATGTCACTACCTTGATGCTTTTAGTGAATTCCGCTCTGTGAGGAGCATTAAGGCCAGGTCTCTTGTGTGAAGTAATGCTTTGATGCACTGAACCTAAAAGAGCAATCTATCAGTTGCGGTTTACTCCTCCATTCTCCCTCCTTTACTAGTCTCAGAGATCATGCAAAAGTGTTATGGACACTGCCATTCCACTTCTAAGTCAAGAAAAAAAGAAAACACATTCCTCTAAATTTACCAAAATTATTTCGGAGGTGAAAGGTGAGAGGAGTTTCGGATAATTCCCACATGTCGACTTGTTTCCTCATAACTCCCAGGAAAAACGTGTATTTTTCTTTGCTGAAAATTTCTACAAATACCTCTAAGATGGTGTAGAATATGATTATACAGCAATTTAATGTGGAAAAAAAAAGAAGAAATGTGGGTACGCATACATAGATACTGACACAAGTCACACACATATAACGAAACTAGAAATTTTATTACCTCCATCTCGAAAGTGACCGACGGACTTTCGTAATAGCTATCACTACTTTATGAAGAATGAAAAGGGTAAAGAACTGAGTGGTTGTTTTCACTGTGAAAGAATTCTGTGCACCAAAATTTTAATTTGTTTACATTTTTTAACCCCTCCCCCAAATTCCGTGCCCCTTTCCCAATAAATGTTCAGTATTGCACCCGTCTCGTAAAAACAGTAAAATAACGCACCAAAAAAAAAAAAATTAACGACAAGAAGCATGTCTAGACATAGAATATTGACAACTGTGTTAGTAACCTAAGTGCCAGCAACGGAACATTTAAGAGTTTGCTCGATTTATTTGGAATTAGTGTCATTTCTTTCTTCTATGAAGATGATTCTTATACAAGATGTGTAAATATCAGTATTTGTAAATAAGTTCCCAAATAATCAGGACAGAAGCATACATATGGAATAGTTTGTCGTCAGTTATATCAGAAGAGTTGTGATGGTGAGAATCATATAAGTTTGGATTAGTATGAATCATTTCTGAGACAAACAGACAACCGATAATCTGATAGGCGGGAGTATAGTGTTATATACACACACACACCATAGTCTCTTTGTCATGTGTCAAGTTTCAAGTAAAATTGCGTAACGTATGAAAATCTTTTAGCAATTAAAGTCAACACTCGCCTGTCTACACACCAGGTATATTTCAAGGAAGAAATATTGTATTCATATACGTGTATGCAAATATTGATTTAGAGAAATGTTATGTTTATGTTCATCCGTAACGACGTTTGTAAATCAGGCCCAGTAAATGAGTCAAAATCTGATCATATAATCTTCGTCGTGATTATTCATCAGTTGATAACTAATGTGGATGGAGGGCACCAACTAAATAGTTGAATTAAATAGTTATGATTGTATAGCCTCAAGTCAAACTTCGTCATCAAAGACATTGCAGCCGTGAGCATCCCGTCTAAGACTACATTTTCGAATGTGTCATTTGCTTAGGCGATAAGAAGTGGTTAAGGGAGATTTGGCTGCTATTTCTACGAAGGCGATCCATCACGTAGATGCTCTTTTGATGGTTCGTAGTGTGACAGCTGAAGTGTTAGGTTACGGAGCACTGTCTATATTTTATATATGTATAGACATTTTTTTTCTCTCAAAGAAGTAGGAATGGGCCCAGAAGCTGGATAAAATTGATATGTGCGTGTACATACATACATACATATATATATATATATATGCAATTTTTGTTTCCAATCGAAACAAAAAATACATGTAGTTTATATTCATTAAAAATAATCTAATTTCTTTTATATAATATAAGAAATGCAACCGACATCAAATTAAGACAAGCGTATCTTTAAATAAAAAAACATGCCTTTGAAATAAAACAGAATTTGAGAAAGAGAAATAGAATGAAATCTAAGAACCATTATTCCCATAAATAGAATGGTAATTGATTTCCAGGTTCTCCACAGAACTAATTGTTTACTAACAAATCTTCGAATTACAAAGAAAACAACGAAATAAAAATTTACCAGAGATTTAAACGTTCTACAGCAGTTAATGATTTCACATTGGAAGATTTCAAAACCATTTCTTCTGTTAAAACTCTCCCACCTATGAGTGGTTTTTCCCGAAGGAAAGTTGTATCAATAGGTGCAATACAACACGGGTACATGCTGCTTTCCATTGTTTTCCACACTGTTACAGAATCACTCTGCCAATGCTCAAGCTAACACATAAACATTTGCTCCGGTAATCCACTTAATGTAAAAATAGTCTTTGTAAAATAAACATAATACATAAACTAAACATTAGTTATTAATTATTTCTACAATTAAAAAAATATTTTAATAAATCGTGATTATTTAGAAGAAAATAGTTAAAGTTTAAGAATTGTGAAATTTACGAAACATTTATTTACTTATTTAGTATTATTGTTATTATTCACTGCGGATCTCTAACGGCGGTTAATTTAAACCTGCTTATATTTATCAAAGAAAATGAATTCACCATTCCGAAATATTTGTACATTATTTCTTCTACATTATAATTATCTTAAAATATATTAAAAACATACATTTGTTTTATACTTATAAAAAGTATCACACACACAAATCTGAATATGCACATCTTTAAAGATACCAAAATTCATGAGGAAGGGAAGGATATTATACAATCTCTAAAAAATCGAAAATGTAAAGAAGTCTATGCGCAACTTAAGGTACGTGATATTTAATTTCAGCATTATTTAATTTCAGTATTATATGACTTGTACGTTGTATCAGTGTAGTAGTGCAATGAATTGAAGAAAATACAGCACAAAATCTTTAAATAAAGCTTATTGCTATGATGCAACTTTGATCGCCAGTTATTATTTTAAAATGCTGAATTTAAATTTCACGAGATCAACTTTACCTTTCATTTATCGGAGATCGATAACATAATGTACCATTCTAATGCTGGGGTTGATATAAATCGACGATACCCTCCCCTAAATTTAAGGCCTTGTTCCTTTTGTAAGAAATCAATATTTTAAAATGCCTAATAAATATAAAACTAGGTTAATATCAGGGGCTGCAGAATAAAAATTTCTTACAAGTTTTGTTTTGATTTATATATTGTTTAACTCAGAAAATTTAATTTAAATAATAATAATAATGTATTTTATTAACCACAAGTTACAAATTTTGGCACAAGACCAGCATTTTAGGGGAGTGGATAGTCGATTACTTCAATCCTAATGCTCGCCTGATACTTATTTTATTGACTCCGCAATTGTAAAAGGCAGAGTGCCTCGATCTCTCGTACTTGGTAAGTGTGATCTTACGAAAGAATAATAGAAAGTTATTTGAATTTGTGAGAACGAAGCTATTGTAAACAATTACACAGTGTGGAATAAAGTGCAAACCTAATTGAACATGCATAAATATGTTACTATTTTGATTGTAAAATTAAACAAAATCAATTATTTTCACCTGTGATAGCATGAATAATGTATTAGTTTCACATGGATGGAAAAAACCCCCCTGGGTTCAATGTCTGAGATGCATAATTAGATCTTTTTCCGTTTGAGTTACAATTCGATTTAAAAAATATACATATATTTAGATTAATTAATTTGACTGTTTACAGTAATTTGGTGATTAAAATTTGAAAGTTGTTGATAGAATAACTATGGCATTTAGTATTAATAAAACAATGTTAAAAATAATACCATATTTTGCAATAATTCATTCCATACTTTGGAGAAGATTGATGTGTTTGGGAAAGGTATTTTGTAAAATGGACGCGAGTAACTTCTAAATATATTTTTATTCTAATATTGGGACTGCGATTGAGCTAGCATTAACGAACATTTTATTTAGAGATTTAGGAGATTTAATTTTATATTTGAAATATTTCAGGGAAAGATTTCTTCCGTCCCCCACCATTTTCTCGCAAATGATTGTTTTTTAAATTTTTTTTTGTCAAAAAACCCACGTTTTCGGATACGGAGATTCCGGAAAATTGCCAAAAATCGTAATTTTGAAATTTTTTGCCCCACCCCCATTTCTTCATTTTTTTCCGTAAACTTGACCCTAAAACCCTAACCCTAAGTAGAAAAATTTTTGGAATTTTTTTCAGAATCATAATCTCTGTATTTTTCCGCATATATTTGAAAAAAAAGAAAAATTCTGAAAAAATTTGATACCCATTTGTCCAAGGAAGAGTGAGATGTTTTATTCTCGGGGTTGTTTTCGAACAGTTGTTCCTCGATGTCCCACACCTCATGAATAAGGAAAATAGAATGGAAGTGGGGAAGGTAAAAATAAAAATAAAAACCGAAGCTTTTTGAAAAGAATATCTAAAATATGCCCTTTTCCTTTCCCATAAGGCACAGGGCTTTGAGAGATATTATTATTATTAGGTCGACTTTGCCTTTCATCCTTTCGGGGGTCTTTTGAGTACCAATGAAACACTGGGGGTCGATGTAATCGATTAGTCCCCACCTCCAAATTTCAGTCCTGGTGACTTTAGTAGAAAAGCTTATTATTATTAAGGCAGCGAGCTGGCAGAATTGTTAGCACACTGGACAAAATGCTTAAAGGTATTTTGCTCGTCACTACGTTCTGAGTTCAAACTCTGTCGAGGTTGAGTTTGCCGTTCGTCTTTTCGAGGTCGATAAATTAAGTACCAGTAAAACACTGGGGTCACTGTGATCAACTAGTCTCCGCCCCACAAATTTCAGTCCTTGTGACTTTAGTAGAAAGGATTATTATTATTATTAAGACAGCGAACTGGCAGAATCGTTAGCATGCTGGATGAAATGTTTAGCAGTATTTCACTTGTTGCTACATTCTGAGTTCAAATTCTGTCGAGGTTGACTTTGCCTTTTGTCCTTTCAGGGTCAATAAATTAAGTACCTGTGAAACACTGGGTTTGATGTAATCGACTAGTCTGTTCCCCCCAAATTTCAGGCCTTGTGTCTTTAATTGAAAGCATTATTATTAAATTGGTTGAGAGCAAGGGACTGTACCCATGACCTTTGCAAGCCCTCCCAAGACCAGTATGATTGACATGATTAATATTCCTTTTGGACAAGTTATGTTAGAGGTTGTTGGGACCAATTTCTGGGAAAGAAGGCATGAGTGTAGTAATTTGTGGGTCCTGGAGGTAGACTGTTTAAAATATGAGTGGTGGATCTACAAACTTCAAGTAGAAGAGAGTATTGTTGTAGTGATAAAAAGTTGGAGAGAGAGAGAGAGAGAGGATAGTATGTCTGTGAATCAGAAATTGGAATGTGTTGATGAGCGACTTCATCTCTTCAGTTAGGTAGTTAGTCTTCTTTGGATGTAGTTTAAGAAGTCTGTGTGTATAGCAACAGTACTGTCCCGGATGTGCTAGCAGTACTCTATTGTGGTTTCCCCCTGAACTTTAGAGACTTAGCTGGTGTGGGTAGAAATATTTTCTAGTTCTGAAAAGTAAGGCTAGTATTTGGGTTAAGGTCTTTGCTACATTGTGTTTATGCATTCACCTGGAGAGATACTCAGAGTTGGAAAGGCCTTAACATTTGTAGCAGCCTGGAGGGTTCTTATTTTTTTAAATTCACGCAGTGAAAAGCTCTATCAGTGGTGCCAGTAGTTTAGCCAAGTCAGCAAAATCTTTTCCTTTTAGTGTCTAAAACTGTTGTATTTCAGTCACTGTGTATATATCAATAAAACAATCTTGTACTCCACCACCTTTTGAACATAAATACCATGCAATTTGAACCCTCAGAATTTTAAATGTTAGCTTCTCCCCTGTGTCATATCAATGTTTACAATTGTTTTGTAGGACTACTTATTGCAGTCATCAGAGTCATCCAATGACACCACCTTGAAATACTACGGCCATTTTGTTGTCTCTGTTCTTCGTACATCAGTGACCAGCATCAAAGAAGATGGACCTCAGCCTACCTTGTTGTCTATTGTGGATCTCAGCTACAATTACTTCAAGAAGCTTCAGAAACATATCAAACTCACTGATCCTTGTTTCATCTCTAAAATATTCCATGTGGTTCTGGCATGTATTACAAAAGTGGTAAGTGGTTTTGTTATATACTTTATAATAGAGAAATAAAGTGTCTGTTTATATACATGTAAAGTGGAGAGGGATGAAGGTAGTATGTTCCATTGGATTTGCAATATCAGTGTGCATGATTGACAAAGCACAACTGTTGAGAGAAAAGTTAAGCATGAGAGGAATTAAATGTGGCATGCAAGAGAGGAGAATGTGTTGGTCTGGACATGTGATGCGTATGAATAAAGACAGCTGTATACAGAAGTGTCTGTCACTGAAAGTGGATGGTACCTGTGGAAAATAGAGACACAAGAAGACATGGGATGAAGTGGGGAGGACCAATCTTAAGATGTTAGGGCTTACAGAGGAAATGACAATGGACTGAGATGTTTGGTGATATGAGGTTCAAGAGAAGACCTGCCCATGTCAGTGACACAGTGCTAGATGTGTTGTGGCCCACCCACAGGTAACAATAAACTTTTCACACACCCCACTCCGAGAAACTGAACTACATCTCCTCTAAACTGCATCTTTCTCTTCTTCACATTTCCGTTTCATAAACTATGATTGTCTCACTCCTCTTCCCTACCCTCACTGTCCTGCTCACTGTATCGCTGCTTTCCCTTGCTTTTCCCTCTGGCTGGGTAGCAATGTATCTCCTCTACAGCAGCACACCTATTTCTGCCCTTATTCTTGATCACTCTCTCTCTCTCTCTCTCTCATTCTCTTGCTTTTCCCTTTCACTAGGTAACCAAGTATCTCCTTTGCATCAGCACTACTGTTTCTGTCCTCTTTCTCTTCTCTCTCTCTTCCTCCCCTCTATCTCTCAATAACCATGTACCTCCTCTATAGCAAGACACCTGTTTCTGCCTCTCTATTTTTCTGTCACGCTCTAACCTTTCATCATCTGACATCAGATCACCTCCTCCAATGCTCCCTCCATTATAGCAAGGAACCTATTTCTATCTTTGTCACACTCTAACCTTTCATCATCTGACACAAGATCCCTTCCTCCAACGCCCCTGCTCCTCTCAAAATTCCTTGTTTTGTGAGTTACTTGGTGACCCTGCCAGTGTAAAAAGCAACCAGTCCACACTGTAAAGTTGTTGGCATTTGGAAGGGCATCCAACTGTAAAAATCATGCCAAAACTGACCTTGCCTGTACTAGCGCCACGTGAAAAGTACTGAGTCCATTCTGCAGAGTGGTTGGTGTTAGGAAGGGTATCCAGCCATAAAAACCCTGCCAAAACAGACACAGTAGCCTGGGGTAGTCTTCTACCTGACCGGCTCCTGTCAACTGTTCTACTCATGCATGCATGGAAGACAGAGGTTAAATGATGATGATATATAAATACTGTGACTTGAGCTGGAATTGTGCCAGTGGCATGGGAAGTAATTCAAACTTGTAAAAATGTTCAGCAGGAAATATTGTTGCTTGATAATATGGAATGTTATGATGGTACTGTATGTATTCCTTGGTCTTGCTCTCAGCTGGAATCATGTTATCACATTCATTATACCTGTGAGTGCTAACTTGAAAGATGAACTGATTGCCTGTGTTAAAAAGTAAATAATGAAATCATGTAATGGGGAGGCAGTTATTTGCCTTTTTATCTTATGTCTTATAAATTAACATTGCTCTCCTCATGACCTCTCAACCAGTTCAGGTTAAAAGAAGATTGGTTAGTTAACTCCTTGAAATATTTGACTGTTTTCATTTCTTTTGTTTGCTTTAGATATTCTGTATATCTCTGTCCCCCACCCATTTCATTTGAATGATGTAAAAAGTTGAGAGACATGCTTGCATCACTTTGGTTTATTTGATTTTTACAGTTTGACAATATTCTGGTATTTAGAATATGTGACATGATAGGACAGGGAAGTGGGCGGAGGGCTATTGTAAAACCACTCAAGAAATCTCATACGAAAGAGGCCAGCTAAACTTGCAAGGTGTGGGCTGAAGCAGTTATTGTTACAGTTTGTGAATATTCAATAGAGACTATTATTGACAAGATCTACATTTGGAGCAACAAAAGGAAGTAAGCAGAAAATTATGGTGTAGATCAGATTGTAAGAAACCAAGTTTAGTTAGAGGTCCCAGGAATGTATATGTACCTTCCAATATCATAACACTGTTATTAACAGTAAGTATGGGTGTAATAATTCTTTCTAATTTTGGCACAAGGCCAGTAATTTCAGGGGGAAGGGATTTGTTGATACTATCAACCCCAGTACTTGACTGATACTTTATTTTATTGATTCTGAAGAATAAAAAGCAAAGTTGACCATGGCAGTATTTGAACACAGAACATAAAGAACCAGAACAAATGACCTTAAGCTTTTTGCCTGACACACCAATGATTCTGCTAGCTTCCTCCTTTAGGTATAAATACAATAATCAAAACATAATAAGAAATGCAAACTCATTGGTAACGTTGTTTTTTCAAGAATAAACCTCCTGGGCATTTAATCCACCTCTTGAAAGGCAAATTCCTACTATTCTTCTCTGAGACACAATTCTCTCATATATTTCTAAACCATTTAAGATATCCTGGCTACTCTGAATTCCAACTTCTTTCTGTCATTCTCCTTACTACCATATTTCTTCATGTATATACACTTTTTTTTCCTAGATTTTTAGACTTAAATATTAGAGACAGGCCTCACTGGAGCTGGTGCCATGTGAAAAGCACTCAGTCCAATTTGTAAAGTAATTGGCATCAGGAAAGACATCCAGCCATATAAACCATGCCAAAACAGACAGTGCAGCTTGGTGCAGTCCTCTGTCATGCCATCCAACCCATGCCAGCATGGAAAATGGACATTAAATGATAATGGTGCATAATTCATGAGAACAAATTGTTACCCATTTTTTTCTCAATGATGTCGCCATATTCAGGATTGAATGACTTGAAATTAGTTATCTATTGTCCATGCTAATTGATGTGCATTTAAGAGACATGGTCACTCTAATGATGTTACATTTTTCTGTAGTGGTGGTGATATATTAAATATTTGGTACAACTGATTGACATGAGGAATTAGTCATCAACCTTCAGAATAGAAAGCCAGAATGTAATATTTCCAATATCAAAAATACTACTTAAATAGTTTAGTAAGAAGATTAACTTAAATAATCAATATGGATAATACTTGGATATTATCTTTATTGAAATGTGAATAAACACTTTAAAAAAAACTTTAAAGATAAATATTTAAGTACTATAATTATTGTAATGAACTGTCATATACATTTTTTTAAAAAAAGAATGAAAATATTTGATAATGATGGAAGTTTAATAGAAATGTTTACATTTTGCATTGTCTTCCATACAAGTTGACTTTAAAGTAGATACATTTTTATAGCCTACCCCAGTAAAGTTCAAAGATTACATTTGAATTTGCTTATTGTTTTATAGATTTGGGAACTTCCTCAATGCAATTATCATAAATCTGCCAAAATAGTTCATATTCTATAGATCACTAGCAGTATCGCCCGGCGTTGCTCAGGTTTGTAAGGGAAATAACTATATAAGCATTTTTAGAGAGTTATAGCCAAAAAATAGCAAAAAAATGCATTAAAAATGGAAAAAAAATGGTAAAGTTTTAAAAAAATCGTTGACTCATCGTAGACATTTTTAGAGAGTTACTTCCCTTATATAATAGCGAAAAAATGCATTAAAATGGAAAAAAATGATGGTAAATTATTTTTAAAATCGTAGACTTGTAGACGTGCGCTAATACCCAGAAGGGCTCGATATGAATCACGACTATAAGATGCAGTTGGTTAAACTGCACCGCAAAATGTGGGAGTAGTTAGGAATCTAAATCATAGGAGACAGACACACAACTTCACTTTTATATATAAAGATTACGCTAAAAGCAAAACTGCATATAATATGCAGTTTTATCTTTGCATCATTGAAAACTTCAAGGAATTTTTTTGCAAATGATCAAATTTGCAGATTTTCTAAAAACAATTAAATGACAGGAAAAGTGAATGGATGTTGGATTTATTGATTTATTATAAATCCATTGCAGTATTTATCTTCATGTTTTTGTTTCTATGTTTTAAAAGGTTTTTGATTTTTGTCTTTGGATTTTATTTCTGGTTTTCTTATTTTGAAAATACTATTATGTTGTAAATGAACTAAACTGTTTTCTTTTTTCTGTTTTAGGTTGATTATGTTGACTACGTCTTAAAATTCTCAGAATTATTCTACACTGAGTTGATTGAATTAAAATCTACCAATCAGGATGTGTCTACTTTAATTAAATCTCCCTATCTACTGAATTTTGCTGTTAAACTTGAAATGCAGAAGGAGTTTACAAATTTTCAATTAACACTCGGAATCCGACATATGGCATTGAAATTATTAACTTTGAATAATCAGAACATTTCTTTATTAGTTTCGGAGTTAGGTCGAACTTTTGAAAGATATCGTAAGCAAAACAATGGGAATAGTACTGACATGATAAATTGCGAATCTGCAGAAATTTGGGACAATATTCTAAAGTGTGTTCATTCATCATTGCTCTCTGAACAAGAACCAAACAAGTTTTTAACTGATGTTCTAGAATTACACATACATCATGCACGTTTTATCTATTTTTATGGTAAACACTACCAAAATTCTAAGGCTAATTTTAAGAAAATTCAATCATTTCTTCAACAAAACACAAAGAAAGGTGATAACTTATTAAAAGGTTTAACTTGTTTATGTGATGCCATCTTGTTATTACAACAACATGAGACAAAGGACTTTGATATCAACTTCTTATTTAACTGCATTGAAAATGTAAACAGTAAACTTAAAGGTGTAACCACTGAGATCAATTTCAGTTCAAACTTAAGTAATTTAATTAATGATGCCTATGGAATATTTATTGATTGCTTCTCTCAGTGGGAGCCTTTTAAGACTGGTCAGCTTGAGAAAAATATGTTTCTCACAGTAGTAGAATTACTGGATATGAGTGTTTCTGTACTTCACAAAAAGCCTGATGAGGCTGAGAATAATAATGCAAACCGGACAGGAAAATATAATGTGTTCATACGTAATACATATGTTGTCTACATGGAGGTTTTGTATAGCCTCATAAAAACAGGTAAGTTTATGTGACTATTGCTTTTCATAAAGAAATATTCTAAGTTCAAATCTTTGAAGTTAATGAAATATATATATCTCCCTTTCTGACAAATCTGTGGTTCTGTCCCATTACGAGAGATACTTATTTAGGTTATTATCATGTATTAAGATGTCATCTTTAAACCTTTAAAGCTAACTTTTCTGAAACAGCAAAATAAAGACTGGAGTCATAATTTTTTTCTTGTTTTGAAGATGACGCTGAAGAGTGGTTGTATGAAGCAGAAAGGGTTGCCAGAATATACTTTTCTGAAGTAACACATTTGTATGATGTTACAAAAAAGATTCTAGAAAAGCATCTTATCTTTATAGGTGAGTATTTAGTTTTTCAGGAAATAATCTTAAATATTTATCATAAAAACTAATGTTTCTCTTAAATATTTGTTGAAATGGAAATATCCATGTTTGTTGATAGCTAGTGGAAGCTGCTTATATATTCCAATAAATCATACACTTTGAGCCAAGTATAACAGTGGCAGATCTTGAATTATCTAATGCCTGCAAGAATGAATAGACATTTACACAATATATACCAACATGGACAGATGGGAATGCTATTTCAATCAGGTTCTATTGCTATTAACTACACAACAATAATTTAAAAAAAAATTTTGTTTGGAACATTTGCTTGCAAAGCAGCAGCAGTAGCGTCACTATTCCACATATATGAAAACAATAGAAAATTGTAGATCACACTTCTGTTTTGTAGATGGTCTGCAACAGATCAGAGCTGAAGTATTTTCTGATTGTGAAGACAAAGCAGTGTTTAGATTGCAGTTCTAACAATAAACAGTGTTGTAAATGTATGGTGACCCTTAGTGATCATCAGAGCTTATGACTTTACATCTGTAGCAGGGTTGGGAGTTAGCTGTTTTGTTCATGTGTACAAAGTTCATGTGAAATACATGATTGTAGTGATTTGGTCTTGATATTGCTGAAGGTAACTTAGTTGTAATGCATCTGCTGAAGGTTGTTAATGAAGTTATAATCATTGTCTTCATCATCTTCGTTTAATGTCTGTTTTCCATGAGTTGGATGGTTCGACAGGAGCTATCCAGACTCCAATTGTTTGTTGTGGCATGGTTTCTACAGTTGGCGCCCTTCCTAATGCCAACCACTTTATAGAGTGTGCTGGGTGCTTTTTATGTGCCAGCAAGTGCATTTATGCAGCATCAGTATGAGTGCATTTTATGTGGCAATGGCACCTGTAAAAGACAAGCCTGTATGTATGGATGACTTAGCTTGATGCTTTTTCTCAAGTACAGCAAATCGCCTCAACTCTCAAACCCTTGTCATTTCCTCAGTGAGGCCCAGTATCCAAAGATCCTTTCTCATTACTTCATCCCACATCTTTTTGGGTTTATCTTTTCCACAGGTTCCCTCAACAATTAGAGCTTGGCACATTTTTACACAGCTGTCCTCATCCATATGCATCCTCTGGAAATTTGGTGCAAGGTATCTAGGTTGTGTGGATGTCTGTGTGTATGTTTGGAAGGTTAAGAACTGAAGCACGGTATTGTTTAATTAAAAATGTGTGTGTGTGTAAGAGTAAAATTTTTTTTAATGTACAGAAGGAACAAAATGTAAGATATAACTGAGTTTTGTGGTACACTAAAATTGATAGCTTATGGGTTGGAGAGACTCATGTTGTGCCAGAGCAGTCTGACAAAAAACTTCTGATCCAAGAAATGAAATTTAAATGGAACCTATATAGATAAAACAATTTTGTTATTGCTGATTCTTTTCATCTAGGACAATGGTTGAGAAATTTTGGCCGTTTTTGTTACATTAATGGTTATAACAAGCCTGGAATAGGCTTCTATGAGCTATCAATTGACCTGCTGAGTATTCAGGAGACTTATGGAGAGAATGTTGAGCAGGTAAGTCACTGAGTTGTAATCATTTTAACATACACTTTTTCCATGTTTGCATTGGTCAGATGGGATTTGTTGAGGTTGATTTCCTTCCTGATGTCCTCTCTGTCACCAAGCTTCCACTTGTTTCCAAGCAAGGTAATATTTCCTGTGTGGTTAGGGAGCTTGCTTCCTAGCTACATGGTTTTGGGTTCAGTCCCACTGCGTGGCACTTTGGGTAGGTGTCTTCCACTATAGCCCTGAGCCGACCGGAGCTTTGTGATTGAATTCGGTAGGTGGAAGTTACTGCCGTGTGTGTATGTGTGCGTATAGCTGCTCAGTGCCTCTCCGAAAGAGAGAGAGAGGTGATATTTGTATACACTAATGTAATGTCAAGACAAAGAAACAAAGACACACATGTGCATGTGCACATGCACACACATCAGGTTCCTTTCAGTCTCTGTCTATCAGATTCTCTCACAAGGCTTCAGTTGGCCTTGTGCTATATTAGAAGACACTTGTCCTAGTGTCACATTGTTGGGAAGCAAACTTCTTAATCACACAGCCATGCCTGCATCTATTTATTTCATTTACAACTATTTACTTAGTCATTTTCCTCAAATATTTGCAAAGAACCTGTCATTTAAGTTCACATCGCATAGCAGAAGGATGGAAATGTATTTTCATTGCTAGTATCATGGTAAAATAATTTACTGATTTAAACCTGGCTTCATTAAAATTTGCTGAAAAGAAAATGCAGAGGCTTTTACTGTTCCCTCCCTGCTTTACTGTTTTTGCTTAGTTTGCAAAGCAGCAGATTTTAAATAAGATTATAGATCTTTAATTGATGTAGAAGCTAGTATTTATAACATTGTGTAATTCAACAGCTGCAATATTATTAAAAAATATCTGAGTGCAGGAATTAAGCTTAAAATTCATTAATCTGATCTTAGAATTTCAGGTAATCTTTGAATACCATAAATTTATTCTACTTAACTAAAGAAATATCAATGTAATACATTTTTAATGTTTACACTTTTGTTAGGTATGTTGTTTAATTTTTATAAATTATTTTCCATGGGAAAATTTATATGCTTAATCATACCCCCAAGAATATATTACATGTAATCTTTACTTTTTTCAGAGCTATATAAAGACCCATGAATATCTTGCTGAATTCTACAAAAGATGTGGAAACTGGGAAAAAGCATTAAAAACTGTCATAAGTTGTTTATGTATCAACACAGATGCAGCGATGGTTGCAGCTTTGAAAATGTGGATACGCATAAAAAAAGAACATAATAAAGACTCAGACCTAACTAATAAGTATGTAATTTTGGTTATTAGGTTCATTATCATTATTATTTTTATGTCCATTTTCCATGTTGGCATGGGTTGGATTGATCTTATGCACAGTGCCTCATCACTTGATGCAGTACGTTTCATGTCCTTCATTAGGTTCAGCATCCTGAAATCAGCTGTCACTACTTTTTCCATGTCTTCCTTGATATTCTTCTGCAGGTTCCTTTCACTTAAATTACTTGGTACTTCTTTACCCAGCTGTCATCACATGTCCATAGCAGTGCAGTCTTCCTTGCATATTTCATATGATTGTGCCGGTGGTACATAAAAAAGCACTATCCGAATGTGATCGATGCCAAGCCCACCTGACTGGCTCCCATGCCGGTAGCACGTAAAAAGTACCCCCTGACTGGCTCCTGTGCCAGTGGCACGTAAAATGCACTATCTAAGTGTGATCAATGCCAGGCCCGCCTGACTGGTTCCTGTGCCATTGGCACATAAAAATCACCCACTACACTCTCGGAGTGGTTGGCATTAGGAAGGCCATCCAGCTGTAGAAACATTGCCAGATCAGATTGGAGCCTGGTGCAGCTGTTGGTCTTTCAGACCTCTTTCAAACTGTCCAACCCATGCCAGCATGGAAAATGGACGTTAAATGGGGATGATGACCTCTTATGCTCAATTTTTATCTCAGCTTATGCTTTGTCATTCATGTATACTAACATTACACATTCAGTCGAGCATGCTTACTCCATTTTTTTCTAGCCTTTGCATGTCTTCTCCATTCAGTGCCCACATTTTGCTATCATGCACCATTACACCATGTACATTTGTGTCATACAATCTATCCTCATCCAGAGAAAGTCCTTTTTACCATCAGAAGTAATAACTTTCTAAGTGTTTTCCATACTGTTCTTATCCTGCCTATTATACTTTTAGAGCACCCACCTTCACTACTTATTAAGTCATATTATTAAGAGGACCTTTCAGTTACTTCTATTGAGCCTACTGAGCATTTGAAAGAATTAATTTCACAAGTGCTCTTAATGTTTACTTATGTTCAACTGTCACATCAAAGTTTTCTTTGTCAGCCTGTCTATGATCCCACTAGACTCTTTGTTCACCTTCAGTTTACATTGTGTATAAAACTACAGCTGTCACCCATTAATTAGTCTGACATTGTTGAATGTACTATGCTTTTGCTAATTGTCTTAGGTATTGATGTAGGTGTGAACAGACATCCTGTCATTCCACTCTGTCTTTGATCCAGCAGTACATTCAAAATATGGCAGCTAGTGGGAGAGCGGTGTACCAGCATTCAGTCTGTACTCATTTCAGATACTTTGCTCAAGGACACAACATACTGCTCAATCCAGGAGTTGAACCCATGACCTTATGGTTATAAGTCCACTCCCCTAATCACTAAGTCATGCCCTTTCACACATTGGCTACGCTGTATTGAATTCCTATCAACTCTTTTTCTGCATATCAAGCATAGTCACTTCCCATATAGCAGGAGAATCTAGTCTTTCTTGCTAAGTAAAGCATTTGTGTTTTGCTTGGGTTACATTGATGTCTCTTGGTTCTAGGCTTTACTTCCATGTTTAGCATTTCCTCCTTGCATTGTCACTTTATTTAAGGTGCATATGTGTAGGTTTCCATACTTACAACAGGAACTGAATGGTACAACTGGAAGTAGAGACAACCATTGTAATAACACATGCAACCACAATATATTCTGAACTGTAATTAAACAGTTGAGTTGAATAAATTCTTGCATGGTGCCTTACTCTTATTTTCACAATATGATCATTCCTGGATGATTATATTGTGCACAAGTGGAGCATGACCAAATGTAAATGGATTTCTGAAGGTCATTAGGTGGATACACTTAACAGTTAACAACTCAAAAACTGTGGATTTGATTAATGTCCTTGGATACTGTGTGGGGAAGTGTATCATTATGCCATACTATAAGAACTTCCACCTCTAGAAAATTTGTGATCCTTAAGAAGGGCACTTAGAATGTTTGCATATTGTGCCAAGTGGATCAATGGGTTCTCTGATAAAATTCAACCGAGAAGCACTGAGATTATTGTTGTGTACAGCAACAAATACTATACCCCATGGATGTAACTTTGCATTCCAATACTGCTCTTCCCATGAAAATTTACTGTCTTCCTGGTTAATTACTCCTTGACCAGTACTCCTCAGAAGTTCATGAAGTGCAAATGTACTTTTTTTTAACTTATATGTTGGATCCTGTTTCAGTTCTCAGTATAGATGCTAATTTTAATTGAAGCTCTATTTCTTTTAGAACTTTGAAGACATACGTTGAAGAAAATGTTGGAGCATCAGACAAAGCTAAAATAAATTTGAATCAACTTCTAGAAAAAGAATGGCAGATGTATCAATCTTCCAGGTTTGGAAAATTTTGTTGTTTATTAATATAAAATTATTCACTTTTTGTATTTTATATTTATCTATTCCATATTGGTACAGATAGATAGTTATGCAAATTTGAAATTCTCTGGTCACAACTTACTCATTGCTTACTTTGCTAGCAATTACTCATGTCTTAAATTTTTGTTTTTTCTCTGAAAAGAAATTTAAATATTCTTGAAACATTTTGGTCATATTCAATTTACAAAGTTTTCAAATGAAGTTGAAGATGCAAAATCTAGAAGAGCCCTTCATTTTAATGATGGTTTAGTGGGAAATGTATTGGATATCTGTGTAAGTTCAAATTCACTGCAGGCATTTCATTGTGTTTTCTTAGCTGTTGGGGAATGATGCCAGATCATTTGGGAATGTTAATAGGCTTGTGTTCTAGTCAGTTAATATTTATCTCTTATATTTCAAGACAAGCAATCAGAGTTAAGCACTGACTCTTGACAGTCTCTCAGAGTTGAGGAGGTATTTACATAATCATGCTGATATGGGTTGGATAATTTGATGGAACCAGAAAGCTGCATAGCTCCAGTGTCATCATCAGCATGGTTTCTATGGCTGGATGCCCTTCTTAATGCCAACCACTTCAAAGAGTGTACTTGGTGCTTTTTTCATACCACTAGCACCAGCGAGGTTGCCCTATAGCTTACAAGATAAAAAAGAGCAGGGGAAAAAGCTCTTGCTACTAAGAAGTATCTGGGAAGGTGGAGGTGGGTGGCTTTATACTGAGTGCTGGAAGACTAAAGCATGATAGAAGGACAAGCACAGGTGTCTTGCGATAGAGGAGCTACATAGCTGAAGAAGATAAAAGGAAGGTAGTGATGGGGGTGCTAGAGCAAACAAGAAGGTGAGCATCAGAGAGGACATGGCCACTGGGTCATGGGAGGGGATGGGAGTGGCTGCTTTCTTTTTCACACATTTATGAAAATTATTTATGATGGGCTAATTTTCTGCTTTAATTTTACTAAACATTACTTGTTAAAAGAAAAATAGTTGTTGTTTTGTGTAGCACCAGTCAATTCTGATGGAGCAGACTTATTGCATGTAGATAGTCTGCAGATATAAAGCCTTGCATATGCTATTCCTTCATCTAGTTGAGAACTGTACTGAATATCATTACATGCAATGGTTAATAGTATGTAAGATGTTTGTGTTAATGGTTTATATACTGTTTATATAACATTCAGAAAGTGGAGTGTTATGAATTGGCAGTAATAAAAGGGTCAGTTAAAATGCTTTGTGGTATTTGTTCTAATTATCTGTTCTCTGAGTTAAATTTCTGCTGAGGCTAACTTTGTTTTCAATTCCATCCTGTAACTGGAGGAAGAAAGATAAAATTGCCATCCTTAAAGGGATATAACCAAACGTTAGAAAGTATTTTCTCAATCGCTCTACTGATACTACCATCTATTTTCCAAAGCTATAGGTTTCAGAAACCATTAATCTGTAGTCTGAATTACAAATTGTTTTTAATATTTTTCTGTTTCTGTATTTTAGTATTTTCAGGAAAAGCCAGAGAGATCTTGCCATTTCTATGTTAACTGAACTTTCAAAATCTGCTGCTACAACATATCAGCAATGCTTTTATCTCTATGAACTTGCCCAACTTTTGTGGCTGAATACTCAAAAAGATGGAAAGTAAGACTTCTTTAGGTTTCTACTCATTATTTTTGTAATATATGTACTTCTGGGTGGTGTGGTTAAAAAATTTACTTTAACACCACATGCTTTAGGGTTCACTCCCATTGCACAGACCCTATCAACTTGTGTCTTCTACTATAACTGCAAGTTGACCAGTGCCTTATAAATGACAGAAACTGGAAGAAGCTTGTTGTATATATATAAATACATATCATCATCAATATTTAACATTGAAGACAAATAAAATACACACAGACACACACACACACACATCCATTCATCTATCTATCTATCTCGATATATATATATATATATATATAGGTTTGATTATTTATGTTAGTTGGCTGTGTATATAATTTTTCTTTTGTTGTTTGTAAAGGTAAACATTGGAGTAGTTGAGTTTTATTGATAAATAAGATATTTCAGTTTTGTTTGAGTTTTTAAAATGTTATTTATACTCAATTTCTTTTATTGTAAAAGATTTAAGTAAGGATATTGTGAGAGGATTACAACTGGACACTCTTTTTATTCTTGCTGCTGCTATTAATGGGCTTCTTTTAGTTTCCATCTATCAAATCCACTCAAAAAGCTTTAGTTGGCCTGCAGCTACAGTACAGGACACTTGCCTAAGGTACCACACAGTAGGACTGAACCTAGAATCATGTGGTTGAATTTAAACTTCTCAAGCACATGACTATTACATGCTATAATGAAATCATCTATCTAAATAAAACCGATTAGAGAAATTAAACTTTTAAATGTTAACGGTCCTTAAAAGTGTCCACTTGCTTGGTTAATAGAAATGTAGAATAAAATTGATCACATCATATGTTAGGTGATGTAATATGTAATTAACCTTTCTTTCTTTTTGTTAAAGTAATGGGCAGCAAATCAATAGAGTTGTTAGCATGTACATTAGAGTGCCTTTCAGTGTTCTTTTTGACACTGGGTGCTCTGAATTCAACTTTGCCTTTCATCCTTTTGGGTTGATAAATAATGTGGATTTGTAAAACTTCAAGAATTTTGGACTTGATGCCTTGTGATATTTGTTCTGATTTGAAATTTTGGGTGGTAGACTTGATCCTTCACCCAGTTTAACATCACATCCTCACACCTCAGGATCCTTCCTTCCACTTCTAAGCTAGTTCAGCAACTCTGAAGGGCCATGAGCACTACCTTCCCTCCCAATTAAAAAAATGCCTGATTTGAGTTTACAGAGACTTGAAATCCCAAATAGTCTAATTGCTAATCACGTACTCTCATAAATTTAGCTTTAACCCTTTTGATACCAACTTGTCTGAGACTGCACTTGGTTCTTTGATACAAACTCTCTGTTTTAAAGTGATTGAAGTTAAAACTTTCTCTCAAAGTTTCATGTTAATTGCTGTTCTAAGCACCAGCTTAATAATGACTGAATCAATTATTAAATTCTTCATTATTTTCAAAATTAATTGGAACAAAAGAAATATAGTAATGAAAGGGTTAATTCAAAGCAAAGAGGAATTAATAGTAGGACTATTAACTCCTCTTAACATCCTATAGAAAATTTTGTAAGTAAAAAGTTGACCCAATCCCATTATGATTCTATTACAGAACAGAAATGAATGTTAGAAGAAGAGGTTATAGTCTTTTAGATTAATGAGTTCCTCATTACTTTCAAAATCATATGATTCTTGTGATATTGTGCATTTCAGGACTGGCTGACTGATGTAGTCTTATGTGGAATTGTATTGTTTGAGAAATTAAGTGTTAGTGTTGTCATGTACAAAATGGATTGTGTTACAGATTAGATTATAAACTATGTATATGATGTTGTTATAAGACAGAGAAATGTATTGTTTTGTTTGTCCCCTGATAGAAACAAAAGTTAAGTTGGTGTGAAATATGAAAGTTTTGTGCCCTTTAAAACTCATAAACATACACAAGTGGTTCATGCATTTTGTACACATTCTGTGATCAATGTGATCAAGAGTCATAAATTGAAATTTGATACCCATACCCACTATAGCTATGTTTTTTTACCTTTACTCAGATGCGGTAAAGATTACCTTCTTGAAGCTATTGAATTGATGACGCCACTGTTTCCATCTGCTTCCTCAAAGGAGAAAATTCTGTTTGGTCAAGCTAATCTTTTACTTTATATATTTGAACATGAAGACTTCTGCCAAAAGGTTATTGTCACATTCAATTTTTTATTCAGTTAACAAAAAAAAAAAAAAAAAATTTCTTTTTATCTTTTTAGATATTAAATGTCAGTTATTTTAATTTTATATTTTGTAATAAAAGAATAATTACTCAAATACTGAACATACATAAGGAGTTACAATTCTTCTTTTTCTTTTAATTAAGAATTATTTTATGAATGAGTTACACTCTTATATGAAATGTTTAACCTAAACTCTTTGTGTAGAAATTATTATCCGTTTCGGTGGCACGTAAAAAGCACCATCCAAATGTGGCCGATACCAGCACCACCTTGACTGGCTTCTGTGCCGGTGGCATGTAAAAAACACCAACCGATCGTGGCCATTGCCAGCTTGCCCTGGCACTTATGCCAGTGGCATGTAAAAAGCACCTGCTACACTCACAGAGTGGAAGGGCATCCAGCTGTAGAAACACTGCAAGATCATACTGGAGTCTGGTGCAGCCTTCTGGCTTCCCAGACCATGGTTGAACCCTCCAACCCATACTAGCATGGAAAACGGATGTTAAATGATGATGATTAATAGGGCATTGGATGATTGACAGAATTGTTAGAGCAGTGGACAATATGCCTTACAGTATTTATTCCAGTTTTTATGATCTGAGTTCAAATCTCACCAAAGTTGACTTTGCATGTATGTGTTATGTTCTAGGATCAGTTTAATCATCTATCACCCTCGCATTTAATTTCTGGCCTTGTGCCTATGTTAGAAATAATTGTTATAATTATTACAAGTAGATTGGTAGAATCATTAAAGTGTCAATAAACACCCTACCCCCAAAACTGCTAGTTTTGTGCCTTTACTGGAAATTACTATTATAACAAGATAAGGTTGGTGGATGGCAGAAATAGTAGAGATGGACAAAATGCATTGTAGTATCTAGATACCACACTTTATGTTCTGAGTTCAAATCTTGCTTAGATCCACTTTGCCTTTTATATTCCAGTGTCAATAAAATAACTACTAGCTGAGCGAACAAAGGATCATCTGTTTATTTTCTCAATATGTTAGATATAGTAACTAACTTTCCTTTTAAGTCACACCCTACCATCGTAAATAGGGACATGACGTATTGGGTCTCTTAGAACAAATGGGATTATCATGATTGCTAATTCTTTGCTTATAGGATTGATCTGGGGCTAAATAATAACTAATAACTATCAGTCAAGTACTAGAGAGAGTATAATTAATTATACCCTGTACTTGTTTTCTTAAATTGTATGTTGAATTGGAAAATATTTTCACTGTTGTGTCTTATTAAAAGATTGGTCATCATTGTCTTAATTTTACATCTGTTTTTCCAAGCTGGCATCTGTGGGATGGGTTCGTTCTACTCAGCACCATTTTACTTGTAAAGACCCCTCATCATCTCTTTTGTGAGGCCTAGTATTCGTAGATCAAACCTTGTCACTAAGTTGATGAGGTTTGATTACATCTTGTATATGCTCTTTCCACTTTCATCATTTATGTTAGTTGGCTGTGTATATAATTTTTCTTTTGTTGTTTGTAAAGATAAACATTAGATTAGTTGAGTTTTATTGATAAATAAGATATTTCAGTTTTGTTTGAGTTTTTAAAACGTTATTTATACTCAATTTCTTTTATTGTAAAAGATTTAAGTAAGGATATTGTGAGAGGGTTACAACTGGATACTCTTCTTTCCTTTACTGCTGTTATTAAATGCTTGTAATTATGAATTTAAAATTTTCTTTATTTCTATTCTTCAAAGAGTCCATATGAACCTGAATTAGTGTTTTTTTTAACTTTCAGTGTGCTAAAGGTTTCAAATCTGATGATGAAAATATTGACTTGGACAAGGTTTCGGAAGAGAATCAATTTCAGCTTAGTCTAAAGAGGGAATTTGATCTAATGGAGAAACTGGAATTATTTTTGGAAATATTCGAGAAATTATTTGATGATAAGAAGACATTTGATGACATGCCAGCTATACAAATTACACAAATTCTGCAAACTCTTCTTCTTGCCAATTCTATCTACACCTTGACTCTCAAGGTAAGATCTACATACATATGTATGCAAAGGTAACACACTTGGTCGTGTTAACAAAGGGGTGTGGGTTCAACTCTTATGCGGATAGGAAAGCTTTCTTTTTTCTGTCGAGGGCTTATATGCCCCTTTATTAGACTATTTTCCTTAGTCATTGCATGGTGATTGCCATAAGCTTTAAGCTTATATAAAAGTACCATTATTATTACTTACAGGATTGTAAATCATAGCGCCATAATAAAAAACCATTTGCACTGAAAGCATGTATATATATATATATATATATATACTCACACACACACATGCACACACACTCACGCACATGGTGTGTGTGTGTGTGTGTGTGTATTTTAGTCAGTCAAATTCCAACAAAGTTTGATTTTCATATTTTTGTATTTTTTACAATTTTACAATATTACATATTACAATAATATGAGTACTTTCATGCTTTTTGTAATCTTCAGGTTTATACAGTAACAGTTTTTAAAAGACAGTTGTGCTTCATGACAACTTATCAGTTGTGAAGCACAACTGTCTGTTAAAACTGTCATTGCATAAGTAAGAAAGTACTTGTATTATTGTAAAATTGTAAAAAACACAAAAATGAAATGTAAAAATCAGATATGTTGGAATTTGATTGACTACTATATTTATCTATACACACCATCATCATCATCATCATCATTTAATATCAGTCTTCCATGCTAGCATTGGTTGGGCAGTTTGGCAGATAGGAAGCTGCGGAGCTGTACCAGGCTCTGATTGTTTTGGCATGGTTTCTATGTCTGGATGTTCTTCCTAATGCCACTTTGTTGTGTGTGTGCTGGGTGCTTTTTACATGACACCAGCATAGGTACTTTTTATGTGGCACCAGCACCAGTGGGGTCGCCAAGCAGCTTTTAAAACGTGTTTGTCATCTCATTTTACACCTGTTCTTCTATAATTCTTGAATTCACATACCCAATTCTGTGTTATTGATGATATTGTTTTGTAACTGGATACTTTATATGGCACCACTCATTCTGTTACAAAATTACTATCCATTTTACAACTGAGATAAGTAAAATAATTTACTTTTCTTAAAACACTATAATATTCACTTGAGTGCAGTGCAATCTTGTAATATAATGTGATACTTCTCCTACAACTTGCACTTCAAATCAGTGGCATAATTTATCCTTATGTTTTTTTACTTTTTACACTCATATATAATGGTAACTTATTTTGACTAATGTTTGGTATTTAATTTCTTCTATTGTATACATGTAAATATTGTATTATGTGCTACTCCTTCATTCAAAGAACTGTTATTCTGGGGGACTACATGTAGTCTTTTATGTTCCTGCTGTACAGTAACCTTTTAAGCTTGCCTTAATTGAGTCAGTTTTACCTGTCTCTCTATAATCTTCCTGAAACAAAATGTCCAAATGTCAGTGCTGTCAGTGCTATAATAATTATCTAAAAACAATAAACATTGTTACTGCATTTTTTTTTTATTATTAAAAAATTGAAAGAATTGATTTAAAAAACTCAACCAGCTTATTTTCAACCTACATCTTTTCTTTTCTTATTTCTAGCCCCTGCATTCACTTCGTATATTGACAGTTGCTCTGCAACTAGTTAATTTATCAGCTAATGTATCTGTTGAGCTGCGCCATAAAATCATTTTGCACCTTTGTAGTACTCTTTCTTCTTTTGGTGCTGTGGAAGCAGCATGGTCTATATTAAATGCTATGTCTGATCCTGCATCAGATGCCAGTAAAACTGCTAATATCAACAGTGAGGATTCTGAAACTATGAGTTCACTTTTAAAGATGCTTACTCATGTAGAATTATTTTTGAAACAAAAGCAGGTATGGATAATTTTCATATTTTTATTCTTGTCTTTTCCAAAGTGGTATTACTACATATTAGAATCAATCTTCTTTAAAGCTTGATTGCTCTTATTTGCAGAATTCTTGATAAAAAATAGTTGCATGTTCGCAAAAATACTGGATTATGGTAAATTAGATTTTCTAAATGTTGATGTTTGTTAATATAATTTATTAATGTATCAAGTCTGTTGTGTGTAAATCATACATGATAGCATACATTATAAATTTATGCTTTTATTTATGTATTAGGGTGTTTGGAAAGTAATTACAGTTTTTCACCACTATGAAATATGAATCGACCAACCACAGAGTCATGGTCGAATGGGTGAGAACTGTCTAGAAATAGTATATCATCTCTTCTATCTGGCAGTGTGTCATTCATAGTTATCTTGGTAATTAACCCTATGGGGGATAAGAACTTTATGAACCAACACATTTTCCATTGCTTACTGTATGAGTTTTGAAAGAAAAGTACTGCTACAAAAGCAATGAAAAGCATTTTTGAAGTTTATCCAGATGCATTGAAAGCTTGTACATGTCAGCTGTGGTTTGAAAGGTTTAAAGATGTCGCTTGTGACATATCTGACAAGCCTCACTCTGGAAGATGACCTTTTGAATGAGACTATTGTATTGGATCCATGTTAAAGCTCCAGAGATTTGACTTAAAAATTTAATGTGTCATCTCCAACTATCCATAAACATCTCAAGCAAGTTGGGAAAACATGCAAAGAGGGATTTTGGGTTCCACATGAGCTTACGCTTGAGAACTGAACACAACATTCTACCATCTGCAGCAGTCTTCTAATCAGGAATAACAACCTGTCATTTCTGCAGTGCACTGATACAGGTAACAAAAAATGGGTTTTGCATCACATCCGTTATGAGCTACTGGAACATGGAAGGACCATCAATGCAGATATCTATTACCAAAAACTTGATCGTGTAAATAAAAAATTATGTCGGAAGAGACCAGCTCCAGTAAATAGAAAAGGTGTTATTCTCCAGCATGATAATCATGACCACACTCTTCAAAACAAACTCAAGAAAGTATAAGATCACTACGATGGGAAGTTCTTCCACATTCTCCATACTCACTTTACTTAGCACCTATAGATTTCCTTCTTTTCCAATCACTAGAACATTTTATAAGAGGCAAAACATTCAGAAACAGGGGGGAGGTTGAAAACAGTCTTTTGGATTTTTTCTTCAGAAAGAGAAATAGGTTTCTGTGAACATGGCATAAAAAAGTCATTTTCCTGTTGGGCTGTAGTCATTGAAAATGATGGTGATTACATTCTTGATTAAAACTATTGAGATAAACGTAGTTTACATTCGTTTTTATATCCTTTCTAGAAAACACAATTACTTTCTGAACACCCTAATATATATATAAATATTATCGCATTCTGAATAGCATTCTAAAATATCTTCTGCTTTCAGTTTACCAAGGGTATTGAACTAAATCAAAAGGTTGCGTCTCATGAAATCTTCCAAACAAACAAAACCAAACTTGCTTGTGCCATTCTAGGATTTTCTAAACGTCTTTTGTCAAAGCTGAAACTTGTGCCTGCTACAAATAGTGATTGCTCTGATAACAGCTATTCCTATGATGAGTCACCTCTAGAATTTGCTTATGAATCTGTGAGAATGTATTCAACCATAGTGCAGTACCTCAATAAACCGAATAACGTTGATTCATATACCTGTGCTCCATTTGCTGATATAGGTATGAGATACTTAATTGTATTTGTACTTCCTAATGTTTTTTTACATGTTTGTTTTGGAATTATTAAAAAAAATTTTTGTTTTTATGTTCATCAGTTTTGACAATTATCAACTTTCATAAATGCCGTTAAATTTCCCAATTACTACAGTTGGCTGTAGAACCTGATAATAGTTGATAAATAAGTAATACTATGTTTAAAGTATACCCCACTCTTTTTTCCTTTCCTTAACAGAAGAATTATTTGATTCCATATTAACCAATAAGTTAATGAATAAAAACAAATAAATTTACCTTACCTGTTTGGTCAATATTTGATTGTATTTTTCCCTACTAACTATTATAGCCATTAATATATTGAAAGCTGTTGTGCTGTTTTGTACAAATGTGTGTGTCAGTATGTTTCTATTGAATTTCTTATTTTTGTTTTGCATAGAGTTGATTTCATTTTCTTTTTTTTGATATAACTTTGGAGTTAGGCTGTGTCCCTATATTGAAATATCTTGCTAAAAAGGCCAGTAGATGTGGGGATAAAATAAAATTGTTTTGTTAAATAATTTGGACTATCTAACTTTAAGCAAGTACTGTATTTGATAGTCTACAAGGTGCACGAGTGAATAGGATGCACCCTAGCCTAGACTATACTTTTGTAAAATAAATTATCTCTAAAATAATGTTTTAATTCCTCCACTTACCTGTATAACTTTGTTATTACCAGTAATTATGAGCAATTTATTGCATCTACATTCGATATAAACATACCGTAGGCTAGGCTACATCTACCTGATCTCTGATGTATAATTTTGGCCAACAGTTGCAAGTTTCGAACCTATATTGAGTGCATTGGATGCAGGGGGACTTTTTAGGCCATTTTGGGGTAAAAGGGGTGTGTCTTATAGGCCATCAAATATGGTAAATAGCACCTAATTTATTTTTGTATGGATATACTGAAGTGGTGCACACTATTTCAGTTCTTTTCAACAATTTAATTTTGATCATCTTCCAATTTTAAAATAATTTAACCATTTTGTCAAGTAAATTTGTCCAGGTAATCATCATTCCAGTCAAGATTAAACACCAAACTAATGAAGTACAATTAAAACCTGTGTGATTGTTCTTTATCTCTACCAAAATCTCTCTAAAGAATCACAAGGGTGAATGCGATTTATTTTTACTAACATCATATATTTGCAACCAGCATTTTATTTAGTGTACTATTTTTATCATCCTCCTCCATTTCTTTACAGCTAAAGCTATCTCAAATTGTATTTCAGGCTGTAGTTGGGCTGGAAGCTTTGATGCCCTTGAAAAATGGGAACTTGTTTCGAATCTGTTGGAATCTCTTCTTCATTTAAGTCTAATTTACTGTTATGTTGGTGATGAGAGAGAAGCTAAGTGTTTCATCAAAGAAGGAATAAAACTGTCTTATATTCTGGCATTACCAAGATGGTAAGTTTTCTTCTTTTTTTTTGAAAAAAAAATTAAGGATTAACTGAGATTTTAGTTTAAGGTGTTTGTCTATTAGCACAGATTATGAACTGAAGTCTTGATGCAGCTATTTTTTGTACTTTTAGAAAGGAAAGGTTATTCTGTTTCAGCGATAACAAGTTCAGTCTTCAGTCATTTTAACAACCAGTAAATGACTTAAATTTAAAAATAGTTGTTATGGTCATAATGATTATCCTCATCATGATCAGATCATCTTTATAATATTTCTCTTCCTCATAATCTTCATATTCCTTATAATTCTCATCATGATCGTGATCATCAACCTCATCGTAATCATAACCCAACAATGGCATTCTTCAATACCTCGAATCTCTCGTTCTCAGTGATCATGGGCTTCCACATTTCCAGACCTACTGCAGATCTACTCTTTTATGTCCCTCACCTGTAGGTTTTTGCTTTAGAGAAGTTTGGTGAAGGTACTGTTGTTGTTTTAGATACAGCAAAGCTATTGACCATATCTGTGGCCAGAAAATCTCCTATCAAAACTTCTTACTTATGGGGTTCATCTATTTTTCATCTGGAGTTCTTTCTGCCCCACTCTCAAGCAACTCTGGTGTTCCCTCCTGTTTTGTCCATAACTCTCTTCCTTCTGTACATCAATGATCTACTTGCTGTTACTTCCAGTAATACCTACTTTATGAAGACGATAAAACTCTTAATTTTTCCCTAACTTTTCCTACCTATGCATTATCCTCTTGTAACAGAGATTTTGAGAGATTCCTTCAGTGAATCTATGCCAACCTTATCCCTTTTAACTAAAAAAAAAAAAAAAAGCTTGAACACTGTTTGTAGCAAGAAAACGTCACCATATCACACTCATCTTAAATAGAGCAGCACTTAAAACCCTCCAATTACTGGGCCTCGGCTTCACCGAGGACCTCTTATGGTGAAAGCACAAGATCCTTATCAAGGGCTAGAGAATACTTTAGTCCTTAACAACCTTGGATACTGTACAAGGAAAAAGTGAAGTCCCCCCCACCTCCCATGAAAGATTACTACCCCTATAACTGCGATAGTGCTATTGTAATGGAATCATCATTATCATCACATCCACTTATCCAGGCTTGCATGGGCTGGGTGGAATTTTTTAAAACCAGCTGTCTACATTCACATACCCTTCTTGTTTTCACAGAAGATTGAGAACAAAAGACACCACTTGCATAATGATGACATTCGTTTACAACAGTCACGAGGTGAAAAGACAAAGAGACAGTAACACAGATGCATACATACATATTTATATATATGATGGGTTTTTTTCAGTTTCCATCTACCAAATCCATTTACAAGGTTTTGACCAGTCAGGGGCTATAATAGAAGACACTTGCTCAAAGTGCCATGAAGTGGGACTGAAAATAAAATGGTATAGTTGGGAAGCAAACGTCCTCCTACATAGCTACTGCTGCTGCTTCTATTTTTCCCATTGCTGAATTGGGTTCGGTAGATCTGCCATTCTTTTTTCAGCTGGTGTTATATTGTGTCATGTAGCTTGTCTTTTATTGAATGATGTCATCTGTTGCTATTGGTATACAATAGACGGTGCTAGTATAGTATGCGGTCTACCATGTTGTCAAACAGTATAGCCAGGGTTATCTACCTTAAGCGTTCAGTTTGTAAAGGAAACCAATTTTTCCATTATACGGACATTTACAACAAATTAAACTGCAAGCTGAGCCTGAATGAAATTTTAGAACTAATATTTTTCTTTGTTCTGTATATACCCATGACCACAGCAGTGACACTAACAGGAAAATCTAAAAATACAGGAACTAACTGGTACAATATGTGCTACGAGGTGTGTGGAGCCATAGTTTATCATGTACGACGAGGGAAGATGGTTGAAACAAACGATAACCCCATTCAGATCAACGAAGCAAGATTTACTGGTTGACGAAAATACAATTGAGGAAGAATGCTGAATGGCGACAACACTCCTCTCTCTGAAGACAGTGATGCAGAACAACGAAACAACAGGAACCATGGACGTAGAACTGATTGGCCATGGGTTTTTGGTCTCAAACAAGGCTCAGACTGTCGATACTATTGTGTGGAACGGCATGATGGGAACAGTCTGGTCCCAATTATCGAAAGAAAATGTGTAAGAAGTTCACTAATTCATTCAGATGAGTGGCCCGCTTATAATAATTTAAATGCTATAGGTTATTACCATCTGACAGTGAGCCATCAACTACATTGTGTTAATCCAGTGACCGGAGCATACACTGTAGCCATTGAGTAATCATGGTTAGATGCTAAAACTATGATTCTGACAAAAATGATCTTTGAAATATCTGAAGTGTTTTATCTCTGAAATATTTGAAAGGTAAGGTAGATAACCCTGTTTGACACCGTAGTACACTGCATACTATACTAGCACCGAATAGACCATTACTAAAAAATAATCTAGACATTTAGATGTTGAAATTTAAATACTTGGTAATTTCATCAATGGATTTTTTTGGAGCTGTAAGATTAAATTAATTTCAGATATATACTTTTCCTTTGCAGGAATGCAACATTTCAGATACTGTTGGCTCGTATCAACTTACTTTCTAATAAGATAGAAAGTGCTGCAAAAGCTATGAAAGAGGCCAAGAACATTCTTCTAACTCAAGAAAATGTGGTCAGCAGAAAAATTTATCAAGAAAATATGAAGAAACTTATAACAAATACGTCACCACATAGTATTAATGTTTCTACTCCAGAAATGTTCACAATGGATGATCAATTGATTACTAAATTCCGGTGGTCAGCTGAGTTAAGTGATGAAGAGACTATCATGAGAAAGGATAATACCTGTATTTATGAATCAACACCTTTAAAAGTTGCTGACACTACTAATGTAACCTCTCAGTTCTCTGTTGATATTCCTGTCCTTGATAATGAAGACCATAAGGTTAAATGTGGTTGTCATTGTTGTTCTGATGTGGTTTCACAGGACCTGTTTTTGAAGTATTTAGTCACTCAAGCTGAACTTGAACAACTTACTGGCAATGATATTCTAACTGAAAACATTTTGACAATTGCTGAAGATCAATATTTAAAATCATGTAAACATATCAAAACTAACCTTGAAGGTTTGCTTCAAGGAAAGTCACTTAGCTGTCTTCTAAATCAAATGTGTTCTGAAAATTTTAAAGTTACTCCTGAAAATAGCTTATATATAAACAATTGTTTGTTTACTCTAAGTAGATCCTATCTTGTGAGATGTCATCTAGCAGAAAATTGTAGTCAATTTCAGCTTTGCTATGAGTATGCTAAAAAGGGATTGCTGATATTTCAGAGCAATCATTTAGATTTTAGTAATCCTGAAGTTCTTTATCTTCATACTGGTTTGACTATATGTTTGTCAAATGCTCTGAGATACGTTTCTGATTTTTCAGATATTGAGGAAATTATTTCACCTGATCCAAATTTAGATGTAATGACTTTGAAATTATCAAATATGACTCTACAATCTGAAACTGTGTCTTCTGGAACAATAAAGACTAATATTGATAAATGTGTACAAGACATGGAAGCATTGTCAATTATTGACAAAGCAGATAATAAAACCAAAAGAAATGCTAAAAAGTCAGTGTGTAAATCAAGAAAAGAAGGAATGAAATCAAAATCCAAAAATGATAATCAAAGTGGAGAATATCCAACCACTGTTTTGAACAATGAAACATGTATGTCAGTTGACTCCTACAAATGGCAAAGTGCTCAGGAAAAGTTTAAAGATTGTATGGATCGAAAGACAAAATTGTCTGCTTCAGAGATATTTAAAGACATTACAGCTGAACATTTATCCAGTGTATATGATGATGATGTCATTGCTGAGAGTGAAACTGGTGAAAAATCAGTTGCTCTTGATGTGGATAATGATTTATGTGAAAGGGTTGTGCTAAGTAAGAAATTAAAGACCAACAAAAATATTCCAGAAGTTTGTCCAACAAAGACCGAATGTTCATCTAAATGTGAAACAGATAATTTTGTTGCTAGTTGTACACAATCAATACCTCATGAATCTTCTGCTTCAAGTGTGTATGATATACTTCCTCTCCCAGAGAATGAGTCTCTTGAAAAAGACCAAATACCTTCCAAATTGAGAGACAAGAAAAGACAGCCTAAAGTTAAAACACAATCTCTTTATGATAGTAAATTACCACAAAAGCTAGAAGCTCCCAAATCTCTACCTTTAGAAGTTTCAACTATAAAAGTAAACAAAAGAAGTAGTCGACAGACAAAATCTTTTGCAAGACCTAAGTCTGCAGTTTCCAATCAAATTATTAATTCAGATCTGTTACCTGAATCACACTGTGACTTTGAATCCTGTCAAGATTCTGAGCCAACAAGTAAGCAGGATTCTCCACTTAAAAAGTCTCACAAGACTCTGAAATCAAGACCTACAAGACTGCTAGATGATCAGAGTATTAAATCTAAAATTACTTCTGAATCCCAAAATAAGGAAGAATGTAAAGTTAAAAAGACTTCCAGTCAGAAGTCTAAAATTCCATCAAAAATAATAAAGCCATTATGCAAAGTGGAAAATAATGTGATAATCACCAAGACCACAGCCAGGTGTAAGAGTAATCCAATCATAGAAAATCTAAAAAGTAAAGGTGAATTTGAAAACAATGTCTATAACTTTGATGAGAAGAGTGATAATGAATCTGGTGAAAAGAAAGTGATCAAAAGGAGAGGCCGACCTCCAAAGAAAGCTGTTGGGTGGCAGTCAAGGTTGGCCGAGGCTTCGAATGTCATTGCAAGAGAACACCGCCGTAGTGAAGTGACAAATGTATTAGTTGATAAAATATTTTCTATGTCTCCAGAGCGTCTCTCGGTTGCCAAATGTAACAATATTTGGCAATCACTACCATCGCCTTCGTTTGAACAACATAACACTTCCTTTTCTTCTGATATCGACTCATTTTACCATCCTGCTTGGAAGAATGCTGTAGATGCTGCTGCTGATGATGATGATCCTAGTTTGTTAGGTGATACATCTTTTGGTAATCTATCTGTAAGTTCATCTGAGTTAGTACGAGCTGCAGAAGATAGTGACAGTTCCTCTGAATGTAAAAGGAAACCCAGAGTGCAAAGGAAACCTACTTTGAATCGAGAGAAGTTATCTAGAAAATATAAAACGCCTTCTGAATCTGAAAAGCCAAGTGAGTTTATTTGTTGTTTTCTTTTGTTCTTTTTCTTATTCCTTATTTAGACTTGTAATTTCTATTTTTAAAAAATCTTGAAAAATATATAAATTTGGCAGTACTTCTAGTGAAATATCTCTTGTTTATTATCATATTAGTATCAAATATTGATTTCTAACATGCACACAAGCCTCCAAATTTGTAGTGGAAGAGTTCAGTTGACAGAATTTATCCAGCATGTGGTTGTTGCTTATTTTATGAATCCCAGAGGGTTGAAAGACAAAGTCAATGAAGCTAAATACTCAAAGAATTGCTATTTCCAATATTTTATTGTCACCAAATACTATCAAAAATTTATTGTATAAGAAAAGTTAAAATTTATGCTAGTTTGTTTAAAATATAGTTTAGGTTATAATCAATTGGTAATACTTGTGTATTAATGGGGGCAATATCTAAGGTCAGGGTGAGGTAATAAAATATATTTCAATTTTGAGTGATCAGTTTTTTGGTTGTCTCGTAAAAATATTTATTTCACAACCTCATGGTTTCAGGTTCAATCTTACCTGATGGTAATTTGGACAGGTGTCCTCTTACATAATCTCAGATTGATCAAAGCCTTGTGGATGAAATTTTGAAGATAGAAACTCTGTGGAAGGTTGTTGGAGGAACTGATCCGGTTCTTGGGAGGCAAACTTAATTGGTCGATTGGTTTAGCACCACCAACTGGCCCTCAGTTGTCTCTAGTGAAACTGACTCAGTTGTAAGCATTTAAGCCAAGCCTCCAATTTGACAGTTAACTTTCTCCATCCCTCTAACTAGTCTTAAAGGCTCTGAAAACATTCTTGGTCATTGCTCTTCCTCCTTTGATGGAGTCATTAAAAATAATGAGTAAAATGTACTTTAATGAATGGTTGTCATTATTATGGACATTCAAATGTAAAATACTTGCTCCAAAACTTTACATAGTCATCTATAATTACAGTTAGTTATTCTTAAAAAATGTATTTTTTTAAAGATATGTCAAAAGTTGTGAAAATTGTTTTCTTTGTGTTTTTTTTTTTATGTTGTAAAGATTTGCATAAAACATCAATTGATTTTTCTCATCTTTAAATTTTGTTTTGTTCTTTTGTGAAAAGTTAATACAAATTATGTTTAGTTTGTGATTTGATTTTTGATTGTTGAATGACCATATAAATGCTCCCTTGGTTTATAGTTGTGAGATGTAATGATTTGGTTAAAGAATAACTATCAGATTGATAATGAAGCATAAGTGAAATATGAGGCAAACAGAAATTCTTAAGGTTTGATATTTAGATTAAAGTTTTAAAGTTAGAAGATACAGCATGATGACTTGAAAATATACTGTTTTGTCAAGTTACAAAAATAAAAAAATAAAAAAAAATTTTTACCCTCATCTTCATCTTTCTCTTTTGTCTTTTTCTAATTAATGATAAAATATTTAATATATTTTTTTCTGATTGTTATGTTTTACCTTCTAGACTCTGAATATTTACAGAAGATTATATTGGAAAATGCTTACATGCAGACATCTCACTTTCCTCCATGTTCATTACATAGCTGTATATGCAAAAGTTTAGCTGTTAAGTGTCTTCCAGAAAATCCTACAAAGGCAGCTTTCTATCTGAATGAAAGCCAAGCAGTGACACTTCGTCACAACTTAGCTGTTCATTTAAATAGAAAAATTAGGTAAGTACCAAGCTCCAAGCTGTGTAAAGAAACAGATTAATAGACTCTAAAGCATGAGAAATATCCTTCATTGTATAGAAAATAAAGCAATATCATATTGTAAGAGTTGGAGGAACTATCTTTTATTTTTTTACAGAATAGAGATCATTACCAGTTTGATTAGAAGACTCATAATTTCTCAAAAAGCTAACTTATGTCATAGATATAAGATTAATATTCTTCACTAGTAGAGATTAACATATCAAAATACTAAATGCTATTCACAATTCTTTGATAACAACTGTGTAACACTGTTTATGTATGCATGGTTGACAAAATAAGAAAAAAAGCTTTCAGCTTCTGTTCATTAAAACTGATGAAAATAAACTGAACTTGTTCTTCATATTTTTCATAATGAGCTTCATCTATTTTGTCACATGGATGGTTACTCATACTTATGAATATGATAATATTTAAGCCATTGGTTTTCTCTTTGTTTAAGTTAGGAAACTATTGTAACTCACTCAGTTATTCAGCTTATAGTATTAAATAAAATTCAAATGACATAGAGAATGTGCTGTATTATGGTGTTGAATGTTTTATTAAGTAATATCAAATGTCAAGGAAGTACACATGTCATAAATAAATATTATTTGTAAGATATTAATAAGTTACTTTATTTCTTGTCAAAATGATATTTTTAATATTTAGGAGATTGTTGAAAGATCTAAGCAACAGTGAAGATGTAAAGAAACAATCTGATCCCTCTGACCAAAACACACTTGTAGATAATTTACGAAAGGCTAAAACAGCATTGAAGTTTGGGCAGAAAAAGGATATTATCCCATCTTTAATTGAAGCTATCCATCCAGGTTTGTAAATGTTTGTTTACTTGTGTTGGTGTATATATAATGTTTGTTGTGGCTTGTGTAATCCTTGAAACTATTGTCTCCAGGAAAATAAACTCCTCTGCACAAGAAAATTTATCAGCATATAAGATCTTCTCTGAAACGCTCTTGTAATTACCTTTAGTCTTATGAACATGTTCCAAAATTTTAATTGCAGCATTAACTGAAGACTGTGAAAGGCCAAAAATATAATATAGCAAACACTAAGTTGTGATCATCATTTAACGTCTATGTTCTATGCTGGTATGGGTTGGTCAGTTTAATAGGATTTGATCAAACCAGGACAGTACAGCATATTCCTTTTCTACATCTTGAGCAAGGCTATTTCCCTTCTCCATGGCAAACTGCTATGAAAATGGGATTTTTACAGATCAAATATGTCCCAAATGTAATTGAACTGATCTAAAAGTTTGTTTAATTCACTTACTTCTTTCATGTGCCTTACTGCATATTTTGTTCTAGCTTGATGGTGTTGCACAAAGTCAGTAAATAGTTTCTACCGATTTTCTAGAGGGAAGCTATAACTTCCAAAGTTCTTTTGGGATTGTCTTTCTTGGTACCTAAATCTGGTGATAGCCAAATAGTTTGAAATGCTTGCATTGGTCAGCAGAGGGCACCCTAAAATAATTGTCAATGTTTTAACATCTGTTACCTAAAGTGAGAATTTTCTCAACAAACTGCCATGAAAATGGTAATTTTACTAGTCAAATATGTTCCAAACATATTTGAACTGATCTAAAAGTTTATATAAGTAGAATAATACTAAGAGAATGAATGTGATAAAATTGAGGAGAAATAACAATATTTCAGTGCTATGTCAATATAGAAAATAAGCAGAAACTTGGCACTGAGTATTCAGTGGAAAAATGAATGAAACTTTTTTTTATATGGTTTGGTAACTTTGGTCAAGTCAGAAAGGTCTTTAACTTTTATGACTTGACCAAACTTAGTTTCTGTCAGAATGAATAAACTTAAATCCAGTGCTGCTTCTCCAGCCACACCATACCATATCTGCTTGTGGTATGATGTTATTTTTCTGTTTGATGTTTCCTAAGAATGTTTTATCTCTTTGAGCTGTCTTTGTCGTATTAAATTCCTCATGTCAGTCACCACAAATCATATTTAAACTTTGTAGATGATATAATCTAGTCCTTCCTCCATGCTGCTATCGAAAGTTCACACCTGACACTTAATTCTATCAATGCAAACTGACATTTCTGTGATAACTGACTCCATAAAATATCTGTTTATGTCCATTTTCCCATGCTTGCATGGGTTGGATGGATCTCCTTCAGCACAATAATGGTGTCTCACCAATTGTGGTTTGTTATCGTTTTGTTAGCTTGAGAAAACTTCACCACCTATTCCTAGTTCTTTAGAATCACTATCCTCCTAGACAGGTTGCCTGTGATGTGACTTTCAGAATCCATATCTTATTTATTCATTCACTCTACTCTATAACAGTCATTACTTATTCAGAGTAACTGTTAGTTGTCTTGTTCACTTGAGTGCTCAATGCTGTAGGCAGGATATTTTCATTACAACTGAGAAGCCATGTATCTTTATGGTACAGGGATGACTTTAAAAAATAGTCAATAATATTGTAATGTAATATGATAGTGGTAAGTGTTCAGCGATATGTTTTTTCTCCAAGAAAGAATATCTAATACTTTGTACAATTGTTTTCTAAGATTTTATTTCCTTCATTCTGTATCTCACTTTTGTTTCTTTTTTGTCAGATCTAACAGTTTGTCAAGTGTCTGTGATTCATCCACATCATGATGTCCCATATCTTATTGTTACCCGCTATAGAAACAGCTCTGTTCCAACAGTAATTTCTCTGTCAGGTTATGGCACTACGCAGGTGAGTTGTTTATAAATAATAATCACTTTGATTACTAAAATGTTATCAATAGTTTCGTATTCTTTGACAGAATCAAATAAAGGCAATTCTTAGCTTTGTGTTTTGTACTATTAAATGCTTTGTTCCATAATTAAGAAGGAGTTAGACTGTCACAGATAACATTTCACAAATAACCTGTTATCCACAGTTAAATAAACTGAAACACATAGACTGCATTGTTCAGAAACATAAAATAATGTGAACTCAAGCCTCATAATCTGGTAGTGTAATATGTTATTGACTTTGTCAGCCATTTTACTTTTATAAGAAAATCTTATGACCTTTCTGTTAATAACTAATTGAGCCTTCAAGAATTAGCATCTACCCTCTCTTTTATGACACCATCATAGTAATTTACATGTTGAATAAACTGGGGCTATAATACAGCATGATGACTGCTGTACATTATATATATATATACACATACATACACACACATTATATATATATATATATATATATACCTCACAGAGGCAAAGTGGTTGAGCTCCTTTCAAATGTTGGGCCTCTTATGTTGTGCTTAAGAAGACCATCAAGTCATGGCAGATACCAGTGTCACACAAATGGCACCCATGCCAGTGGCATGTAAAAGCATCCATTACACTTTTGGAGTAGTTGGCATTAGGAAGGGCATCCAGCAGTAGAAAACCGTGCCAAAACAGACTGGAGTCTGGTGCAGCCTTTCAGTTTGCCAGCCCTGGTCAAACCATCCAACCCATACCAGCATGGACAATGGATGTTAAATGATGATGATGATGAATATGAGAGGTTTAGTTCACTGATGATATAAACCAATAGGTACGCTGTGTAAGTGTTATAATTGGTCATCTGTTAGGTTCCAAGGTCACAGCTGAGGCTGGAGCTAGGGATCTGTAGTAGGCTTCCAATTTAGCAGGTATATATTAAAGGAGAAGGAAAACAAAACCAAAGCAGGATGAGTGTCTCAGGTCATTTAGAATATTTAATTAGAGTAAGGTGAATTCTTTTTTGATTCACCTTATTCTAATTAAATATTCTAAATGACTTGAGATTATATATATATTTATTTATTATTTCTTTATTATTATATAAATGGTCTTGCTTCTTTTTTGTTTCATCAACACTATGTGAGTTTTGTTTGTTTCACATAAATAAATTGGATGGGATTCAAATTAACATTTGAGATTTATGAATATTCAATGAGGAGTGAATTTGTATAAATGTGTGAGAACTGTCATTTGGGACCAGTTTATATATCTGTTCCCATCCTAGATAGTAAATTCTTTCATTTATAATATTTCTTTTATATTGTAATTAGTAACCAATAGTGACTTCAGGTACAGGTTTCCACTTGGCCAGTCAGTGGTTCACTGTATTTCTGATATGCGAGTGACAAGAGAATATTTGTTAATTCATCATCATCATTTAACATCTGCTTTCCATGCTAGCATGGGTTGGACGATTTAACTGAAGACTGGCGAACCAGATGGCTGCACCAGGTTCCAATCTGATCTGGCAGATTTTCTTCAGCCCTTCCTAACGCCAACCACTCCAAGAGTGTAGTGGGTGCTTTTACGTGCCACCGGCACGAGGGCATATCTGGCGGTACTGGCAACGGCCATGCTCAAATGGTGTTTTTTATGTGCTACCTGCACAGGAGTCAGTCCAGCGGCACTGTAGAACTAATATCACAAACACCTTTGCTTGAAGAGTACCAGACTCTTTATTTTATTTTCTTATTAATGTTCTCTCACATACGCACATACACACATTGGTGATAAACTGACACCTTCACATACTCACACACACACACACACACACACGCACACACACACACACACATTTGATAGGCATCAGTACAGTTTCTGTTTACTGAATTTTATTCATGAGGTATTGATTAGCCTAAGACTATAACAGAAGACATTTACCCAAGGTGCCATGCTGTGGAATTAAGCTTGGAACCTTGTGGTTGCAAAGCAAACTTCTTATGCATGTGGGCCATGCCTGTGCTTATTTTAGTAAATTATTTGTCCATTTTGTTTAACACCGATTTATCTATGTTAGCATGCCATAGATGGGAATAGGTTTGCATAGGTGGGAATTTTTCCAGCTGGACACACTTGTTGCCATCTCTTACCTGTAAAGGATTTTTTTAATTCCCAGAGAATCTGAAAGCTAAGTGCAAGTGTATGATTTGTTGACATTTCCTGTTAAGAAGTTTCCCCAGTAGTTGCCTAAATGTAAACAATAATATCACGGTTTGTAGCTGACTTCCAAACATTGATGTCAGTTCAGTATAGTTTTGTAAACATTCACACAGACGTGCACATACAAACTCATTACTGTTAGTAAGAATATCCAGCCATAAACTGTACCAAAGCAGTTTTCCAGTTTGTTGGGTCCTGTTGAATTGTTGTACCCATACTAGTATGGAAGATGGATGTTAAATAATGTTGATGATGATGATGACAAACTTCTTTCAATTTCCATCCACCAAAGTGTAGAGACTGCAAAGCTGCAAAGGTTAATGGTGCTGTCCTTCTCTCTGATTATTTTATAGAATACTAACAGAACATTGATTAATTGAGACCATTTCAAGTATATAAACCATTATAATTTGTTAATAGGTATAGTATATGTAAAATATCAACAGTTAGAATACATGTAATATATTTTACTTGGAATAATTGTTGTTTGCAAGGATGTCTTTGTGCCATCTCAGTGCTTTCATATTGACAGACTTAATACATAGAATTTTTAGAGAAATCTTAATTTTCCCACTATTAATATTGGCATTTGAAGTGTAAAGTTGAGGTTTTCATTGGTCAGGATTGGCCTTGTATCTGCACAATGGTTGCAGGCCTATGCAAGGTTTATGTTTGGAAACCACTACTGTTCATGCAGTAGGTCTGCTTTCTCCAAACCAGGATGTTGTCCAAGTGAATGGCAGGGAATAAACTCATCTGGTACAAATATTACATAACAGTTTGTCCAGATCTCTAATTCTGCCAGATCCATTGCTCTGGACTAGTTCTTTCTTTAAGTGTATGGTTACAGCTAAGAATCAAAATTAGACAAACTACTTAGCTTACCAGGCAAGCACCTCTTCTCTGAAGTACTTGACTATAATGGAAGTCTACATCTGCTCTGTAATAACTTGTGGGAATATTTGGGCCTACCATTCTGAACTAACAAAACAGATGTCAATTATACAGTGTCATTTCTGTTTACATTCATGAGGAGTCATAACTATTATAAACTAGGTTCTGTCTATGTCAGGGGTGGGGAAACTTTTTAGTGTGGCAGACAAAAATTTACAAAGAAAAAGGTCCGCGGGCAGATCACAAGTTCTAACTCTTATATCTGTGTAGATCTTGTATATATCTATGTATAATTTGATATACATTAATAAAGATAAGTTTAACACATTAAATTAATGTGTAGCATCTTCATTAATGCCGCCACTGAATTTAGGACATTCATATTACTTATGAGGTTTCTATATTTTTCAGCTAGAGTGTAGTTGGGTCTCAAGGGGGTGGTACAAATCTAGCAATATGTGTTTTATAGTGTAAACAAAATTTCAATTCAGATGGCAATTACCGGACGATTTTCTGTTCAAGTCTAACTGTCTTAAGTCGAAGTGGAAATGCAGCATATGTCGCAAATAGGCATACAAATATTGTTTAAATTTTATAATTGAAAAATTTACTACATTTTGTACATACCAGTATATCAACCTGTGGGCGAAATAAAATGGGCTCATGAGCGCAATTGTGCCCACAGGTTGGGGTTTCCCCACCCCCGGTCTATGTGTTGAGTTATTACTACTTTAATTCATTTGTGAAAACACTTGGTTGTTTGTTGTAGGGAAAGATGGTGTCTAAAACATTCAACTTCATCCAGCGGGGTAATCGAAACAGCTTCCATGTACTGGATAAAAAACATTGGTGGAATACCCGTCATAAACTTGACAAAAATATGGAGGTAAGAACTGAATTTTCTGATACCTGTGCTCCTTTTTTATGTCATCACTTTTAAATCTAGTATATATCTTTGTGTTATTGACAACAAAAAGAATATATTTAAGTACTTTTCATTCTGTCATGCTTGTATTAATAAGTTCTCACTTTTTCTCATGTTTATAGCTGTGTTCTGTGTTGAGTTCAGTTACAGACAGTTTTCTTTTTATTTGCAATAACATTTTTAAAAACAGTTTTAGATATGATTGAAGACAACCCATGAGTTATGGTTTCTCCCTACTCTTGATCTTGGTGGGACAGGAGTGCTTATGACCTACAAACAAGTCATAAACACCACCCTTCTTCTGACTAAGCTTTATATAAAAAAATACTAAAACTCAAACTGTTCTTCAGTTTTCAGCCATTTCTGTTCCACACTAAGAAGACAAAATGTCTAATGATAAGTGAAGATACCTTCAGTTTTGCTTTATTTTATCTCTTCAATTCTTTTTCTCTCTTCTCTTGTTCTTTTTTTAGTACATATATAAACCCACCTATGCTAGACACTAGAAAGAACTTGGAATTTAACATTTTAATTGATGTTATTCATTAGATAATACTGATTTGGTAACTAGGTGAAAGAAACATTAGTAAAGGCTAGTTTGATCATGAAGATAAAAAGTAGTTGTTTGTTTTTTATGGTCAATCTCCTTAATAAATTTTTTTGTTTTATAATGGATTCATTAATTTTATTGTATGTGATAATAGTTTAATTGCAAACTTTATTTACTAGAATGTAAATATAAATATTAATCTGTTGTTGTTGATGATTTATGTTCCGTTTACATTTTGTTGTGTTATGTAACTTTGTTCAATTAAAGTACTACATAAATTATTTCCACAGTCTGTAGTTAATAAGATGGAAAACCTTTGGCTGCACTCTTGGAAAGGTATTCTGCTTGGCCAGTTGACTAATGAAGAAGATCAGAATAAATTGAAAATGCTTGCTGTCAATGTTCAGAAAACCATTCAAAAGGAGTGTCAGAGAACTCTGAATCTTGAATGCATTGAGGTCTGTTCTGATACTTGTTATTTGTTTACTTTTTTTGCTTTTGCTATAGTTAGCAAGATAACTCAGAGCATCAATTGCTTGAGAGTACACTGTCATGAGTTTAAAATTTTCAAAATCCAAATAATTATACAGCTGAGAATAAACTAGAAAATGCTTCACTAAAAGACTCTCTCTCTCTCTCTCTCTCTCTCTCTCTCTCTCTCTCTCTCATTCATTCTTCTTCCTTAAATACACATGACTAGCATAAAAGTTTCTATATTTGGAATAGTAGCAAAATCTTTCTTAAATTATATCCTAACCCTTGCTAGCACGGAAAACGGATGTTAAACGATGATGATGATAGCACATTGTATAATGCAGTAACAATAAACAAGCTTTTAAGGCTGAAGTGGTGGTTAGCCCTGTGAGTCCTATAATAGTATTCTCTGGTTTACCCTATCCTCTACATTCCCCTTCTCACCAGCCTTCTTGCCTTCATTTCCTTCTATAATCTTTAGCCTTGTTTTTCTTTATATTCTCCTTCCACTTTTCCCAGTTATCTTCCTTAGCATATGACACAGCCTCTCATCTTCAGAGTATCCATCACTGACTTTAATTCCCACGACCCTGAACTAGTTGTCTCATCGATATCTTCTTTATGCTGTTCCTGAAACATACGTTTTAGTTCTCAACTGATGGTGTCTACCTCCAATCAAAGTCTGATGACTGGTTCTTCAATTAAAGTTCAAAATTAGGATAAGGAAATTTACATTTACCATCAGAGATATATTTTTACTGATAATGTAACTATCTTTTCAAAATCTGTAGAAGCTTTACAAAACCTTGTGAACAGATTCTCTGGAGTTTGCAATGTATTTGATATTACATCAGTCTCATGAAGACTCAAATCCTGAGACAAAGCACAGCAATACCTTCTTGCATATGATGACAGTCCTATTCTGAAATACCTGCTTTATGGTGACTGTCATCTGGGCTAAGAGGTGAGCATTACTGTAATGCAGTGATAGGTGAAAGAGACTAACACTTACCCTGTCCCTTAGAAGCAATCACAAGCAACAGGTTTCTATGGAAACTTGGTATCCTATGGATTAAGAAGTAGAGAAGGAAACCTTCATTAGACCTGAATGAATAAAGCTAGCAAGAAGAAGTTATGTCTTCTCATAGAAAATTCACATGCAACACTAAGAAACATCAGTCGTTATTAACTAGATTTTTTAACTTCGTAGTCATATCAGAAAATGTTCTTTCTCAGCCATCTCTAAAATGGTGCCCTGCATTATTTGCCATCATTTTAGTATAATTATATTTGATAGTTGTTAAATAACACCTCCTCCTTTTTGATTATTTATATTCATTAATATCAAACAGTTTTGTACACATTTCTGACCTGTCACTGATTTCTACTGTATCTGTCCTTCTATTTCTCTATTACAGTTATCTTTCATTTTCATCATTATCACTTTATGTCTGCTTCCCATGCTGGCATGAGTTGGATGGTTGTAAATCAGTCCTTATTTGGAGTTCTGCCTGCCTAGATTAGTTGTGGACCGCATCTCACTTGTCTGTTTCTTTTTCTAACATAGTTCCTAATGCTAACCATTTCACAGAATGTACTGGATGTATGTTATTGTGACACCAGCACTAGAGAGGTTGTCACTTGCTTGGCAAGAGTAAAAGTTCTTCCCAACCATACATTGAATGTTTCTGTCTTGTCTTTTTTAACTGGTGGTACCTGTAAGTTGTCAGAGAAGTATTAAGAACATCATAGATCACTATTGCTGAGAACAGTAATTGAGCCCAAGCAACATATTGTTGCTTGGATTATATTGTCTTGTACACCATCACTACCATCATATCATCATCTTCATGTGTCAGATTTTAATGCTGATATATATATTTGATGAGGCATCAAGAGCCAGGTTAGTTCTTTGGAGTAACTGGTTTTGTGTGTGTGTGCACGATGTGCTTATGCAAGAGTATGGCTGTGAGTATATCTATGTGTTTCATGCATGAGTGTATAGCCCTGTGTGTGTAGTGGACTGTCTCTGAGTGTATATATACAGGTGTATGTGTGATATTTATGTTAGATCTTTTGTGTCTTTATCATAATCTTCATCATAGTTCTCATGCTCACCCCTCTATACTTGCATGTGTTGGAATGGTCTCCTTCATAGTATCCTGTTGTTTTTTTTTTGTGGTCCTTAGTCATCTTTTTCATGAGGATAATCAGCTTTTTAAGTTTAGCCATTAACTATATTTAGAAGTTATATTTACTTCTTATAATTTGTTTCCTTTCTGAAAAAAAAATATACATATATATATATATATATATATATGTGTGTGTGTGTGTGTGTGTGTATGTGTGTGTATGTATATATATATCTATATATATATATATATATATATATATATATATATATATATACTTCCAAATTAATTAATTTATTTTGTTTTGATTGTAGATTTTAATTGATTCCGGTGAACTTTTATCTGATGAATGTTTGGAATCTGCTGTCATAGACATTACTGGTTTGCAGAATCAAGACAGTAGGTTGCAGAGTATCAAATCCTTAATACTACGTCATTGCAAAAACCTTAATTCTTCTGTTGCTGAAAGACATCCTGTTACATTAATTCTTGACAAGGTAATTGTTTTGTATAATTGGTCCGTTAAAGTATTGATTGAATTTTCTAATGTAAATTCTTTCTGCAAATGAAGTTCTAATGTAAAATGCAATATCAAAACAAGGTTATCTAGACAAGTAAAAAGCTAGAATTTGGGGACTGTTCTAAGTGCTTTGTCACAAAAAAATAACTCCATCATCGTCATCATCATTTAATATCAATGTTCCATGCTTGCATGGGTCAGACGGAATTTGTTGATGCAGATTTTCTATGGCCAGATCCCCTTCCTTGTTGCCAAGTCTCATGTGTTTCCAAGTAAGGTAACATTTTCCCATGATCAGGCATGTCTTAGGAGATTGGAAACAAAGAACACTGCTTGTATGATAGTGACACTCACAATTATCACTTACACACCCATGCACGCAAAGGGATGTTACATGATAGTGAGTTAATGATTTTGATTCTCAGGCTAACTATGCTTTGTGTTCTTGAGCAAAACACTTCATTTTATGTTGCTCCAGTTCACACAGCTGTAAATAGGTAACACTGATAAAGTAGCCTTTAGATTGGGGAATGTTGGCTTGCTCACCTAGCCAGCATGGTGGCATCACACAAAAGCTAAAGTGATGCAAAGTGCATTGTGACCAGCAATGTATAACAACATTTGATAGTCTGGTCAATACCATGATATATGTTTATATCACATGATCACGTGACTGACCAGACTATCAGATGTTTCACATCACTGATCACAATGTGCTTTTACATTGTTTTAACCTTCAAATGATGCCACCCTGCTGGCTAGGCAAGCAGGCTAACATTCTCCCTCGATTGAAAGGAGGACTGGAGTAACAGGAAACAAAGAGTTTTGCTCAAGAACACAATGTGCCACCCAGTGAGAGAATTGAACCCAAGATCTGGTGATTGTGAGTGCAACAGTCTAACCAGTAGGCCTCACACCTTCACATATATATGTGTGTGTGTGTGTATTAATAACACCTATAAGCTGGTGCTTTTTCCATCCACCAAAGTGAATGGAGCCTTGGCCAGGAGGAACTGATGTCATCAGACGTTATCCAACGTTCATTGGGTGTTTCAACCCTGAACCATAACACCTTCCCATTGGTGGGTCAGTAGAGGTGACCAAGTCATTGCTCCTCATCATCTCCTGGCTCCCAGCTTAACTCTTCTCTCTTAGTCCAAAGCCAACAAGAGGCTCTTTCAGCTGCCTCTCCCATCCTGCGCGCAGCCACCTTTCACTCCTTACCTCTCATTCCAATTGCTGTAAGCATCCTCCATTCTGACTGAGCAGGGAATATTTTGTACTAATGAGTATATGTTGATTAGTGTCTTAATGTATTGAGTAAAGCACTGGCATGGTTTGGGCTACCTGGTGTCATCTGCAGTTGGGGTATATTTCCGTTGAATCTACTTCATGAATTCTGCAGTGTTAGTTGAGATAATAATAGTTGATTAAGTAACCAGAAAATGGATTTGGTATTAGTCTTTATTTTGTACAATGATTGTTTCAACCTATCCTGCTACTGTCCCTTATGGATGGGACTCTGTACATTATGTTGTGTTGCATCCATTTTGCAGTCTGGGGTTACATCAGGTACATCCATTATATAAAGTGGTGTCTCACTAAAGATCCTTAGCAAGACACCACTTTATGCAATGGATGTACCTGATGTAACCCCAGACTGCAAAATGGATGCAACACAACATAATGTACAGAGTCCCATCCATAAGGGACAGTAGCAGGATAGGTTGAAACAATCATTGTACAAAATAAAGACTAATACCAAATCCATCTTCTGGTTACTTAATCAATGGCCTGAAGCTATAGTAGAAGACATTTGACCAAGGTGCTGTACAGTGGAACTAAATCCATAACTGTGTGGCTTAATCACAGTCATTTTTTAGTCTATAACCATGCCTGCACCTAACTTACCAAAAATTTATCAAATATCGTCAACTGAAGTTGAAGTGGGTTTTGTTTTTTACTTCCCTTTATGATTTCTAGTTAAATTTAAAAGCATGAAAACACTGATAATATAAAATTACTGGCACTTTGTTATTGTTTTTGATTTCTCAATTAAGCTGTTTGCAGAGGTTTCACTATTCTTATTGTTTTGATTTTATTCATCCTTTGTAGGAAATTCAACATCTTCCGTGGGAAAACATGCCCATTTTACGAAAGCAGGCTGTTACACGAATACCATCTTTATATTACCTTAAGATTCAAAAGAAATTTCTACATAACCAAGGTTCGATCCTCACTGATGGTATTGATAGATCAAATACCTACTATGTACTTAACCCTGATGCAAACTTGCAGCATACACAGGAAACTTTTAAAGATTGGTTTCAAAGGTAAGACATCAGTCTTTTCATGAAATTAATACTTAGTTCTGTGTTATAACAACTAATTCAATCGTTTTGAACTAGATGGTTTAATGAAACAAAACATGCTGGCTTCAAAGTGTTCAAGAACCTTTTGTTCAGTTGCATTCCATGAACCAGTTTAATGATGACAAAGTTACTTGTTTTACTAAATCTCATTGAATTCTTTATTGTTTTTGAAATTAATTGAAATACAAGCATTGTACTTCATTAGAAATTGAGTCAGCAAAGGATTAAGGGTCACAAGATGTTTGACTGCTGAATTAAAATGATTCATGGGGTTAGTATTTGACTACTAGCTCATGCCTAAACATTTTTTAATCAACAATTTCTTAAGTAAATATTTAAATTTTCAGAAATATTCCATCTCTGCTAAAAGTAAAAATTTCTGTAAAACTAAGTGGGTGGAACAAAAATGATTACCATTTCTGCAGAATTACCAATATGTAAAAAAATAACTGTCTCTTATCAAAATCCATTGGCATTTATTAATAAGAAGAGGATTTCCCTTAATGAAGTTACATTATTATGATTGTTGATTCTTTGCAAGATTTCTTCTTAAAAAAAACTAAACATAAGTGCAGATGTGGCTGTATGGTAAGAAGCTTGCTTCCTAACCACATGCTTCTGGGTTCAGTGGGCAAGTGTCTTCTTCTTTAGCCTCAGGCTGACCAAAGCCTTGTGAGTAGATTTGTATCGTATATAGAAACTGAAAGAAGCATGTTGCACATATTTGTGTATGTGTGTTCCCCACCACTACTTGATAGGCTGTGTTGGTGTATTTATGTCCCTGTAACTTAGCAGTTCAGCAATAGAGATCAATAGAATTAGTACCAGGCTTAAGATAAAAACCACTGGGGTTGATTTATTTGACTAAAAATTCGTCCAAGCTGTACTTTAGCATGGCCTTAGTCTAATGACTGAAACAAATAAAAGCACAAAAGGATACATTTGATAGGAATGTCATTCAAACTTTAAACTGGATCATTTTCTGTCAGCTTTTATTGATATCAGTCAGAACAAATATTTACACAAATCTGATATCATAACTGTAAGCTCACGTATGAACTTATATTTGTGAAAGTTCATAATTTCTCTGCCTCAGTTATTTTCACATTAGCATTTACTCTTTGTCTGGTCCCAGCCAGTGGTTTCTGGCCATACTGGGGAAGTTGTCATCATTATTTGGTGCCATCATCATTGTTTTAATGTTCACTTTTCTGTACTCACACAAGTAAATAGAATTCATTGAGGCAAATCTTCTAAGTGGATGCATTCCTGTTGCCAACACTCACCCGTTTGCAAGCAAGGTAATATTTTCCCAAGGCTGGTCATGTTTTTATGGAAAATTGGAAATAGACTCTGCCTATGTGACAGTGGTGCTTATTAACAAATGTCACATGATGTCAAGACAAGGAGACAAGCATACACTCACACATGCGCACTTGAGTGTTATCATCATCATCATCATTTAATGCCTGTCGTCCATGCTGGCATGGGTTGGATGGTTTGACCAGGGCTGGTAAGCTGGAAGGCTGCACCAGACACCAGTCTGATTTGGCATGGTTTTCTATGGCTGGATGCCCATCCTAACACCAACCCCTCTGAGTGTGTAATGGGTGCTTTATGTGCCACTGGTATGGATGCCATTTGCATGACACCAGTATCTTCCACGACTGCAATTTTGTGCTGCTTGATGGGTCTTCTTCTCAAACATGACATAATGTTAAAGGTCTTGGTCATTGCCTTTGTAAGGTCCAACACTTGAAAGGAATTGTGTATGTATATATTTATGTGTGTATGGCAGATTTCTATCTACCAAATTCGCTCAAAAGGTTATAGTAGAAGACACTTGCCCAAGGTACCTCACAGTGGAGCAGAACCTGAAACTGTGTAGTTTGGAAGTGAACTTCTCAACCACAAAGCTATACCTGCACTTTGTACTGCAATATGTACTGCACTTTGTACTGCTTCTATAATATATACTCGTGATTTACACATTTGACAAGTGTCATGGTGTGTTATTAAATCCTTGGCAAACTAAATTTGCAATCTAATTTAATTTCATTGCCAAGCAGCTTCACTACATCAGTGTCATTAATGTTTTTGAAAGTGCATAAATACCATAACATTTGTCTATTCTGCCATTAAAGACATCTCAGGTTGCTTAGTTATAAAAGAAACCACTAAGTTGTATATAACAAATTAAGCAAATATTTTTCTTACTGTCCATTTTTGATTGTCATTATTTCAGCATTCCTGACTGGGAAGGTGTTGTGGGGCAACCACCGACTGCCGATCAATTTATATCAGCCTTAACTCAAAAAGATGTCATGATGTAAGTAAAGTCAGTTTCACTATTTCATAAATTGCACATGTTCTGACTTAATGTTGATCTTTTGATATAACTTAAGAAGTTTGTGACATTAGAAACTTATGATGATGCCTGTTGGAAGAAGATGTAAACATCAGGGATAAGACAATGCTTTTGAGTCTCCTCCACAAATATCATGTATAGTATTTATTCCACTCAAGTTGCACAGATGCTGCCTTGTTATCATCATCCTCATCATCATTTAATGTCTGTTTTTCCTGCTGACACAAGTGTTGGACAGTTCTATAAGATCTGGTGAGTTGCAGGACTGCATTGGACTCCATTGTTAGCTTTGGCATGATTTCTACAGCTGGATGCCCTTCCACATGCCCACCACTTTACAATGTGTACTGGAAAAGAAAGCATCATACTCAGTAACAAAACAGGCAAAGGAATATATATGTGAATTCCAAATACAACAAATTCCAGGATTAGATGTACTAGAAACAAGTACAGAAAAAGCTAAGCGTTTGAAAACCCGTGCTAAAACTGCTGCCTTAGATATTCTTATTGATAAATGGCAAGAAAAACCTCTCAACAGCAAATACCCAAAGAGAGTTAATAATGCTGATGTTGACAAAGCCCTTACCCATCAATGGTTAATGGCTTCTGGCTCAAAATCAGAAACAGAAGGGTTTATCATAGTAGCCCAAGATCAATGCCTACCTACAAAAAACTATCAGGCCAACATATTGAAGAGTGGCAGCTTCCCAACATGTTGTGTATGTCAACAACAAAATGAAACCATTGTTCATATTGTCTCCATGTGCAGTCTTCTTGCACCTATAGTACATCTCAACAGGAATGATAGAGCAGCACAATATATTCACTGGGTAATTTGCAAAAACCTGGACCTGCCCCATGATAAAAACTGGTGGGAACACAAACCACTTCCAGTGCTTGGAAATGATCACATTTCATTCCTCGGGAACTTCACCATTCAAACTGACAGAAAGATAGATGCAAATAGGCCAGACATTATATTGAAAGACTGCAGACAAAAATCATGCCTGCTCATTGATATGACTGTCTCAATTGATATTAATGTATCTGTCAAGACCTACCAAAAACTGAGCAAGTATAAAGACCTTGAAATAGAAATTGGCAAATGTGGAACCTGAAGACTAAAACAATACCTGTTGTCAGGTGCCCTAGGAATGATAGCAAAAGGGGCTGATTGTTTCTTAGCTCAGACACCAGGAAACCCCAAAATGGCAGAAATTCAAAAAATAGTGCTCATTGGAACTGCCCATATCCTATGTAAAATACTGTCTATGTAATCTCAAATTTTAAAGTAAACTCATAATTTTCTTATGTTTTCTTAAACATTCTCTAGAACAACACTATGTACAAAACCAAATATATGACACCCTACGCATAACACCAACATGAATGTCTAACTTGTTGTCTCTTGAGTTTTCTGGGTGAGACTTGGAGCCAACCTGTACAAATACAAAGCAAAAGTCAAACATATAATGATAATATTAATGTATGTGTGTGTCTGCCATAATCTCTAATATTTCATTTTTCCAGATATTGTGGTCATGGCAGTGGCAGTAAATACTTACATGGCGATCACTTACAAAACTTAAACTGTCATGCTGCTGCTATATTAATGGGATGCAGTAGTGGCTATATGGAAGCAAAAGGTGTCCTTGATGAATGTGGAATGATTACCAACTACTATTTGGCATTCTGGTAAATCTTACATTTCTCCTTTCTTCATTATCTATTACGATTATAATTTCTCTTTTGTCTGTGTTGGTTTATTTTTTTAATTTTACTCTTTCTAACCCCTTTCAACCGTGAAGTCCATTATAATCAAATTAGGTCATAAAATTCCTAATGAAAACTCTGTCTGCCATCTCTAGAGCTGCAGTCACCAAGCATTTTTGTGCTATAGACTGGTTTCATGCAAGACAATTTTTCCCTGGACTGGGGGCTCATGTGTATAACAAAGGACAATAAGGTGCATAATATATAAGTTAATTATTACAAATATGATACATATATATTACATATATAATACAAAAGCACCCTGCAGATTGTGATAGTCAATAAAATACAAATATAATATAAAAGTTTATTCATTCTGTGCAGCCCAGTACCAAATGACCCACAGCTCAGTACTGGTCCATGGTCTACTTCAAAGTAAGTTAGGTTGGTGGAGTTCATTACACCCCAAGCTGTATTTTAAACCACACTCTGCAAGCTAATGAAACACTTGTCAAATAAAACTAGGGAATTGCTATGTGGTTGCTTGACCTGCTAAAAATAGCTGCCAAATTCCAGTCAAATTTCATCCCCTAGCATCGTAAAAATCATATGGATATGCTACAAAGGTAAAGGTGACGTTTAGATACAAATAATTACAGAGGTATCAAGTTGTTGGATCAAGTAATGAAGGTCACTAAGTGGGTCATAGCCCAACTAGTTAAGGAGAGTCAGTTTAGACGAGATGCAGTTTGGGTTTGTGCCAGGGAAAAGCACCACTGATGCTATATTTCTGGTAGGACAGCTGAAGGAGAAATACCTAGCCAAAGATAAACCTCTGTACCTGGCTTTCGTTGACATGGAGAAAGCCTTGGACAGGATCCCCCAATCCCTTATCTGGTGGTCAATGAAGAAACTAGGGATAGATGAATGGTTAGTGAGAGCTGTGCAAGCCATGTACAGAGATACTTTCTGTAAGGTGAGGGTTAGCAACGAGTACAGTGAAGAATTCTGGGTAGAAGTAGGGGTTCACCAAGGTTCAGTCCTCAGCCCCCTCCTATTTATCATAGTCCTCCAGGCAATAACAAAGGAATTTAAGACAGGTTGTCCCTGGGAGCTCCTCTATGCTGATGACTTTGTTCTAATTGCTGAGTCACTATCAGAATTAGAGAAGTTTCAGGTGTGGAAGCAAGGATTAGAATCAAAGGGCCTTAGAGTCAACCTAGCTAAAAGCACCCACTACACCCTTGGAGTGGTTGGCGTTAGGAAAGGCATCCAGCTGTAGAAACTCTGCCAGATGAGATTGGAGTCTGGTGCAACCATCTGGTTCACCAGTCCTCAGTCAAATTGTCCAACCCATGCTAGCATGGAAAGTGGACATTAAACGATGATGATGATGACGATCTGTAATGTTGTCCTAGATACACTGAAGAAAATGATTTGGTTATGAAGGCTGGAATGCCATTAATCATAGGACTTCCTCTATCTGGGTTGACCTGAGGCTAAGCAGCAATAATAACAGTGTTTATTTTGCATTCAGTAGTCAGTCTTTTTCATTACAGCTAGGTGGATGGAACTTATGGGTTTTTAATATCTTGGCTGTAAACATAATATAGTATTCTCCCATCAGTCAGCTAGTGACCATTTGCCCAATTTGACTCCCTCTTTTCAAACAGCTACAAACTGTTGTAGTTTTAAAAGAACTTGTCAATACACCAGAGAATTCTTCAGTCATTGGTTTTAAAGTCCAGATTATAATTTAAGATTAGTCAACAAAGCCAACTTCCAATTAAATATTTACTACTATTATTACTTTGAGATACTGATGTATTTTTGAAGAGTGTGGAACAACCTCTTAACCACAATTGTTCCCAAGTCTACTCTGACCTGGAGTAGTAGTGCCTGTCAGGGTCCCATCTATCGGTTAATTAGCATATTAGGGTTTGCCTATCTATGCATGTGAAGATTGGATCTAGTGGACTCTCCGGAAGAAACCTTCATGGTTCAGCAGAGAGAGATCGCAGATGAGAGAGTGAGGTTGACAGTGCACAACTCTTCTTTACTTTAACCCTTTAGCATTTAAACCAGCCATATCCGGCACAAATATTCTACCTGTTTTATACTCAAACCAACCAGATCTGACCTGTCACACCTACTCTACAATGTTATTCTAAAAATATACAATCACATCATCAAAGTTTTGAAGCTGTCAGATAATGCATGATTAATTCATATCAATGTGAATGAATAAGCATTATATTTCACAGAATAATCTGAATGCTAAAAGATTAAACAGTCACTCCAAAAGTCATTAGTCATTCTTAAGGATGACTAGATGGTCCTCATCACTAGGATTGATGAACATGTGTATTGTATTATAAACTTAGATATGTTTCGACTAAAGTTTGTCCCAGGCCATGTCTAACTTAATAGCACCACCTGATTATATTAGTCATACTGAAGTAAAAAAGTATATTTTGAACAACTGTTGTGTGTATGTATGTGTGACTGAATGAGATAGATTTACACTAGCTTTATCTTGTATGTACATTGGTAGAAAATATATACGTATGTGTGTATATATATATATGTGTGTGTGTATATATATATATATATGTGTGTGTGTATATATATATGTGTGTGTGTATATATATGTGTGTTTGTATATATATATATATATATATATATCATCATCATTTAACATCTGCTTTCCATGCTGGCATGGGTTGGACAGTTTGACTGAAAACTGATAAGCTGGGGAGCTGCACCAGGTTTCAATCTGATTTGGTAAGATTTCTACAGCTGGATGCCCTTCCTAATGCCAACCACTCCAAGAATGTAGTAGGTGCTCTTTACATGTCACTGGCATAGGTGCCATTGATGTGACACTGGTATCAGCCATGACTACAATCTCACTTGGCTTGATAGGTCTACACAAGCATGGTATTGCCAAAGGTCTTGGTCACCTGTCACTGCCTCCATGAAGCCAAATGCTCGAAAGGTGCTTTTTATGTGCCATTGACACAGGTGCCAGTCAGACGGCACTGGCATCAGCCACAACTACGATTTCACTTGGCTTGACAAGCACAGCATATCGTCCAATGTTTGAAGGGTGCTTTTTATGTGTCAAATTACGCTACACCAGTATTGGCTACAACTATGATCTCACTTGGCTTTACTGATCTTCTCAAGCACTGCATATCGCCAAAGCACTTGATCACTTGTCACTGTCTCCGTGGGGCCCACATTTGAAGATCATGCTTCACCATCTCATCCCATGTCTTCCTGGGTTTACCTCTTCCACAGTTGCCTCCACCATTAGAGTGCGCCACTTCTTAACACAGCTGTCCACGTCCATATGCATCACATGACCATACCAATGTAGTCATTTCTCTTGCACACCACATCTTATAATATAAACTATACTTCAGTGTGAATGGTGTTATTTTTTAAGTGAATCTGCATGTGTGTGCATGTTTTATTTATTTATCATAACTGATTTCTTGAATTGATTTGTATTTTCAGCCCCATGATTGTAGCCAACCTTTGGGATGTTACTGATAAAGATATTGACCGCTTTCTACAGGCAATGCTGAAGAGTTGGATCTCTGTTGGGAATTGCAATGAGAAAAAGGATTGTGTAACGTTGACAAAAGCAGTAGTGAAAGCCAGAGACGCTTGCAGACTTACCTACCTCATTGGTTGTGCTCCAGTTGTTTATGGGTTGCCTTTATGAAAAAAATATTTTACAGATTAGTATTAATTGTTAGTTAATATAGCAAAACCAAATGTAACATAAATCAGGGATTTCTTTTATAAGCATCTTAAATTTATTTCTTGGGTTTTCTAGAAAATATAACTTCCCAAGTCAAGCATATAATATGTAATTTTTATTGAAAGATAGATATGAATTGATTTTGAAAAAGAAGACATCTTAAAACTGCATATAAGCTTCCCTTCATTAAATTAAGAATAATTACAGTTGATTAAGTGTCTGAGAGCATCATTCTTATTTAATCTTATTTAATCAAAATTAAAAGAATCTCAACAGATTTTTTAACAGGAATTATCACATGCCAGTATCACTGCCCTACTATGAAATAGTTTCAGTATTATTATTTTAGTATTTGTAATATCATTTTGTAATAATCTAGGAAGTTTAGAATGAGAATTTTATATATTAGAATCTTTTCTTTCTTTTAAAACAAAACAAACAAAAAACAAATAGTGAAACAGTATTTTAGGATCTTTCATATTTTGTGATGATATAAGTATTGAAATTTATTATCTTTTTTCAACAAATCAAAATTATAAAATATTTTTGTTCATTATTTTAGGTAAGTGTTAGAATTTCAGGCATTTTAAAATTAGAACCAGTTATTTCAAGATTAAAAACAGCAAGTTACTATGGTATTTGTAATTGTGAGTGAACAGATTTTAGTTCAAAATGAGATCTTGCCACTTCAAAGTGAGATTAAGGATTTCAAATGAGTCTTTATCATATCAAAGTGAGAATAGTGATTTCTAAGTGAGAATGACACATACAGAGTTATTAAATAGAAATATATCAAAATATTATTTGTAATATCAGCAATGTAAACTTGCCTGGTTGACTATAAGTTTACATCTGCCCAGCAATGAGGCAAAAACTCATATGATGGTAATACCTTCAAGTTTTCTTGAGGGGTGAGAACAATAACAACACCCAATGCTAATTCTCTAAGAATATTGCTTCAGTGAATGACTTTTGTAACATTTACAGGATTGTTCGATATTTCTTCATACAGAGAAAGTACTGTTATTGCATATTTTATACACGAGAAACATTCCTCTGTTGGATTAAGTGCAGGTCAATACACCAGTAGATATTCTAAACAACAATTACAAATATATTGAATATAAATGTTGAACCCATGGTGAAACAGTTGCATTATTGAAAATATATTCCTGACCTTGAAAATGTTCAGCCAAATAGTGAAGAAAGTTTTCAAACTTAGCCATATGTGAGCATGAAATTCTGTGAACACCAGTCTCTCTTTACTTGACATGAGAGCAATTATATTGATATTTTTGTCTGCTTGTCCAGAGATAGTTCTGTGGGCCGGGCCCTTAAGATCAGTGGTGGTAGTGTGAAGGTTAAAGCTACATCATTCAGCTACAAAAATAAGTGATTTATTAAGAAGGTAAAACACTTGTCAAATACCACACTTGACAAATTCATGTCTGTCAGTGATAAATAACATCATGTTGAATTCTATTGCTAAGTACTTGAACTAGCTTCTATGGTTTTTCCAATTCAACAAGTGATTTATGAGGCAAATCTCATCTCATGTCTTTATTTTCAGCAGGTGATCAATGATTTATTTTTTATTGCCTCATCATCCACCTTCATTTTGCATCTACTGCTTTTGGGTAACACCTCTTGTTTTTAGTCTTTATTTAGTCTAAAATTTTTGTTTGCAGTCTTTAAATTAATGCCTATAAATTGAGCAAGGTTCTTGAGGTTTAACCCACAACATTAAGTTGACTGTGAGCAGTACTAGATGCTGGTATCGCCTTTGTTTCGTATTCCCTTGGTGGCTCTTCTTGGGACATTGAAAAAACAAACACAAAACAGAAAACAACTTTAGAATATAAGTAGTTTATGTAAATTTGAGTTCTTCTTATACTCACATAAGATTATAAATACTGTTTTATTAAGAAGAAATTCAGATACTTTTTTGATATTGTAACTGAGGAAATTGGTAAGATTTCTCTGTTACAATATCATTATCATCATTCTAATGTCTGTTAAAATGGTAATGATGTTGATAATATTGTATATTTGTAAAAAGTATGTATCTTCACATATCTGTCGAAGATTAAATACCTCACAATTGAGCAAGTGTTTCAGTACGTTGGTATTTTTTTCTGAAACTTGTACATTTAGTTGTAAGGTATTTAATCTAAAATATATAAATATATACTCTACATTATTATGCATTCAGTCTTATTTTGTTTTTAACTTTAGTCTTCTCAAAATTCTTTGGTGGACTGTAAATAAATTATTTTTGTACATATGTAATTAAATTTTGCTAATACAATTTAAACCCATTTTACTTCTTTATTAATTTTCTTTTTGTTAATGATGGCTTAAGAAGCTTGTTTCTCAATAATATGGCTTCAGGTTCAGTCCCACTGCTTGGCACCTTAGGAAAGTGCCCCTCAGACTGACAAAAGCCTTGTGAGTAGATCTGGTTGCATAGAGACTGAAAGAAGGCCATATGTGTGAGTGTGTGTCTCCTTGTCTTAATGTTGTTTGATAGTTGTAAATGAGTAACACCATCGTATAAGAGGTGTTATGCATTTCCAATTTTCCATGAAAACATGTCCAAACCTGAGGAAATATTTTGCTTGGAAACAGGTGAAGGTTGGCAAGCAAGAAGAGTATCTGGCCATAGAAAATCTATTTTTATGAATTTTATCTGATCCATGAAAGCATGGAAAAGTAGATGTTTTAAAAAAATGATAATTCTATAAACATTAACGGATCCAGAACCATCTGGTTAAGAAGCAAGCTTCTTATTTCTTTGTTACCCACAAGGGGCTAAACATAGAAGGGACAAACAAGGACAGACAAAGGGATTAAGTCGATTACATTGACCCCAGTGCGTAACTGGTACTTAATTTATCGACCCTGAAAGGATGAAAGGCAAAGTCAACCTTGGTAGAATTTGAACTCAGAATGTAACGGCAGACGAAATACTGCTAAGCATTTTGCCCAGTGTGCTAACGTTTCTGCTAGGTCACCACCTTAAGAAGCAAGCTTCTTACCACACAGCCACACCTATGCCTATTATACATGTATATGTATACAATTACACACACACACACACACAGATAGATAGATACATAAACATAGGCTCAAAAACGAAAATCAGTTGCAGTTTATCAAGTTGCAGAATCAGTAAACCATTGTTTTCTATATTAACCCTTTAATGTTTAAACCAGCCACATCCAGCCAAAATATTCTACCTGTTTTATGTTGAAACTACCCAGATCTGACCTCTCCCATCTGCCCTATAATGTCATTCTAGAAATAATCACATCTTTTGAAATCTTGAAGCTAAAAAATAATGCATGGTTAATTCAAAACAATGTGAACAAATAAGTATTACATTTGACTATAATCTGAATACTAAAGGGTTAAGGAAGCTTTAAATTGTCTTCATGTTTTAATTATCTTTTGTAAACCCTTATTGGTAAATAAAGAAAGCATTATTATTATTATAATTATTATTAGTAGTAATTAGTAAGGTGGTGAGCTGGCATAATTGATAGCACACTGAGTGAAATGCTTAGTGATATTTCGCCCATCACTTTATTCTGAGTTCAAATTACACCGAGGTCGGTTCTTGCCTTTCATCCTTTCAGAGTTGATAAAGTAAAGTACCAGTGAAACACTGGGTTTAATGCAATCGACTAGTCCCCTTCCCACAAATCTCAGGCCTTGTGCCTTTAGTATAATGGATTATTAGTAGTAATAATCCTTTCTACTATAAGCACAAGGCCTGAGATTTTGGGGGAGGGAGCCAGTCAATTACATTATTCCCAGTACTCAATTGGCACTTATTTCTCTAAATTTTACCTTGTAGCATAAATGGATGGAACTCAGTGCAATATTTTTACAGTGGTAAGCACACACATATGACAGGTTTCTGCACAGTTTCCCATTTCAAAATTTCACTCAAGATATTAATCAGCCCAAGGCTACTGTAGAAAGGAGAATACAGTATGCTACAGTGAAATAAAACCAAGAATCATATGGTTGCAGAGCTAACATTTTAGTCATATGTATGTGGAGCCACACACACACACATACACATACACACACACACACACACACATTATCTCTCTCTCTCTCTCTCTTTTTTTTTAGTATATTGCGAATGACTTTGCTCTTTCAGTCAGGGCTTCATTGTCTATAAATACATTTATCTTTAAAGCAACATCTTTGTTGTTTTTAATATCTCGTGTGCCTTTTCTCTATTGCTGTGTATGTGAATATATATACAGCCTCTTTCTTAATATCTCGTGTCTTTTCTCTATTGCTGTGTATGTGATTATATATAATAATAATAATAATAAACATTGTGTACAGTGCTCAGGTGCACTACAACTCATCGAAAGTGTATATATAATCAGGTGTAGTTTCGACGGATTTCGGAAAGCATGAGGGCCTTAAAGGATGCAGTGTCATGGCAGTCAACAACTGACGCAGGCAGTTTATTCCATGCTTCAGCAACTCTGAGTGTGAAGAAATGTTTCCGAAAGTCATGGGAGCTGTGTTGTTTTCTGACTTTGTGGGCATGTCCACGTGTGTTAGACACATGGAGATCAAAAAGGTGTTCAGTGTTGTTATTGGTGAGGTGGTTGACAACTTTGTGGGTGTTTAGCAAGTCCGTCGCCAGACGCCGGAGCTTCAGTGAATCCATGCCCAGGGAAACAAGGCGCTCAGAATATGGTAGGTGTCTGATGGAGGGTATGCGTTTGGTTGCACATCTCTGAACAGATTCCAGGAGGTCAATGTTCTGAGCAAGATAGGGGTTCCAAACTGATGATGCGAATTCCAAGTGTGGTCGTACCATAGCTGTATACAGTTTTAAATAGATGGCTGGAGAGCGGCTAACAAAAGTCTTGCTGAGTGATGCCAAGACACCCTCGGCCTTCTTGACAATTTTAGAGATATGCTTTGTCCAACGCAAATCACTGCTGACAGTGATGCCTAGGTCACGCTCGCAAGAGGATTTCTTGATATCAGTGTTGTGGAGGGAGTATGTGGACGCAGGGTTTTTTCTCCCAAAATGCATGGTGGTACACTTGTCCACAGCCAGTTTCAGTTGCCAGTCTGTGATCCATTGCTGCATTGTGTCCAGGTCTGATTGCAGGAAAGAGCTGTAGACAACAGGATCTGTCCTCTTGATTTCAAGGTACAGCTTGATGTCGTCTGCATATTTTAATACTGTGGCATTCTTTAAATTTGCATCTATGTCATTAATGTATGCCACAAACAAGAGGGGACCAAGGACAGATCCCTGTGGTACACCCGATGACATCTCATATGGTGTAGAATGCTGTCCTAGAACTGTGACTACCTCCTTTCGGTTGAGAATGAAGGACTTCAACCAGTTAAAAAGGTCATCCCTCACACCCATTGCAGAGAGTTTCACCATAAGCCTTTTGTGTGGCACAGAGTTGAAAGCCTTAGCAAAGTCAAGGTAGACAACATCCACCCATGAGCCACTGTCAGTGATCTGAGTAATGTCCTCAAGGAACTCGACAAGCTGATCACTGCAGCTGGAGTTAGGGACAAATCCATACTGTGAGGGTCGGATGAGACTGTGTGAGCTCCAGAAGTTCCAAAGTGTTTCTCTGACATGATTCCATCAGTTTTGCAATACAGCTAGTGAGACTGACTGGGCGATAGTTGACAGGTGATGTGCGGTCGCCCTTCTTGAACAGAGGAATGACACTGGCAGTTTTCCACTGTTCCGGAGTAGCACCATTGTTGAGACAGTACTGGAAGAAAGTAGAGAGCTGGTGTAAAAGGAAGTACCTGCCACGTTTGAGAAGCAGGTATGTAACTCCATCAAGACCAGGGGAGGCATAGTTGCGCTTATTTTGAAGGTGATGTCGCAGCATTGCAAGTGTAAATTCCATAGTTGTTATGGAATTTGCTGTTAGAGATGGCGAAGATGGCACATTTTGACTTTCAACAGTGAATATGTTTGCATAGCACTCGGCAATGAGTTCTGCGCATTCCTTGGGGTCGTCAGTGATCTGGTTTGTGTGAGGGTTGCGAAGAGGGCCCACTGGAGAGTGAGGTCTCTGCTTCGAATGCACATATTTCCAGAAAACCTTGCTGTCAGGATTGGCTGCTATGCACTGTTCAAATTCAAGCACTGCTTTTTTTGTCACTTGCTTGAGATGGTTGGAAGATTTATTCCGCTTCTTCCTGTTGGTGTCTGATTTATGCAACTTGTAATCCCGTTCAGCAGTTCGACATTCCTTCCTGGCAAGTCGGACCGCTGAAGTTTCCCAGATTGCACTTTTGGGGCGGTTCTTCTTTTTCTGTTTACATGGCACTGATGCTGCACATGCTGCCCATATTGAGTCCAGGATACTCTGGAGTATAGT